>NC_057804.1:452351326-452651326 GCF_018294505.1 Triticum aestivum
GGTGGGGCGTCGGCGGCGGCGCACTGCAGCGGCGAGGGGCCGCGGCACGCGGCGGTGCGGGCTGCAGCGGCGGGGCAATGTGGGGCGATGGGGTAGCGGCAGCGGCGCTATTTATTGGGGGCGGGGTGGCGGCTGGCTTGGGGAGGGGGCTGGCCTTGGGAGGCGTGTCCCTCCTGGACTTGGGCAGCGGCAGCGATGCTCGGGACTCCGGTCCCGAGCGAGAGCGGGAGGCGGCGGCGCGCTGTGGGCCGACTGGGCCGCTAGCCCAGTCGGGTCCGTGAAACGGTTTTTTTTAAATAATTTTCACCAAAACAAAAAAATCCTAATAAATATATTTTTTTTTCAGAAAAATGACAAAAACAATTTTCACCGTCTAAATTGAATATTTAGAACAAAGTGAACATTTCTCTGGCCTAAAATGCAATTTTGACAAATGCATATTTTTCTAATTCAAATAAAATAGCAATTAAAAACCAAAAAAACATAATTTGATTTTAAATTCTTTCTCCAATATTTCTCTGAATTTGAAGAAGTCATATTATCTTCTCTCATTTATTTTGATATAGGAAATATTTGGAGAGAAAAAATAATGAAACCAAATAGATCCTTTCTTCAAATTTGAATTAAATTCAAATTTGAATTTTGTGAAACCTCCAACTCTCTCCGTGGGTCCTTGAGTTGCTTAAGATTTCTAGGATCTCAACCAAATACAAGAATAAATATGATATGCATGTGATGATCTATGTATAACATCCAAATTAAAAATTGGGATGTTACATATCATGTGGTGAATAAAAATATAGACTCAAGTAAAGTTACCGATAGATGAAGACGAAAGAGGGGATGCCTTCCGGGGCATCCCTAAGTTTAGGCTCTTGGTTATCCTTGAATATTACCTTGGGGTGCCTTGGGCATCCCCAAGCTTAGGCTCTTGCCACTCCTTTTTCCATAGTCCATCAAATCCTTACCCAAAACTTGAAAAACTTCACAACACAAAACTCAACCGAAAATCTCATAAGCTCCATTAGTATATGAAAATAAATCATCACTTTATGGCACTGTTGTGATCTCATTCTTTATTTATATTGGTGTAATATCTACTGTATTCCAACTTTTCAATGGTTCATACCCCCCCCCCCCGATACTACCCATGGATTCGTCAAAATAAGCAAATAACGCATAGAAAACAGAATATGTCAAAAACAGAGCAGTCTGTACCAATCTGTAAGTCTCGAATACTTATGTAACTTCAAAAATTCTGAAAAATTAGGACGACGTGGGCAATTTGTGTACCAATCCAGAGCAAAAAGAACCAGATCAAAAGAACGTTTTGATAAAATCCAGGAAATTATTTACTGGGCGAAAAGTTTCTGTTTTTCAGCAGGATCAAAACAACTATCACCGTAAGTTATCCCAAAGATCTTACTTGGCACAAACACTAATTAAAACACAAAACCACATCTAACGAGAGGCTAGATGAATTATTCAAAGCAAAACAGCAACAAAAAGCAAAGAACAAAAATAAAATTGGGTTGCCTCCCAACAAGCGCTATTGTTTAATGCCCTTAGCTAGGCATAAAACACAAATATATCTAGGTATTGTCATCTTTGGTATGCAATCCATAAGTAGCTCTCATAATAGATTCATGAGGCAATTTAATTTTCTTTCTAGGAAAGTGTTCCATTCCCTTCCTTAATGGAAAATGAAATCTAGTGTTTCCTTCTTTCATATCAATAATTGCACCAATTGTTCTAAGGAAAGGTCTACCCAGAATAATAGGACATGTAGGATTGCAATCTATATCAAGAACAATGAAATATACGGGCACATAATTCCTACTTGCAACAATAATAACATTATTAATTCTTCCCATAGGTTTCTTTATAGTGGAATTCGCAAGATGGAAATTTAAAGAACAATCATCAAACTCACGGAAACCTAACACATCACATCAAGTTTTTGGAATTGTGGAAACGGTACCACCCAAATCACACAAAGCATGGCACTCATAATCTTTAATCTTAATCTTAATAGTGGGTTCCCATTCATCATAAAGTTTTCTAGGGATAGAAACTTCCAATTCAAGCTTTTCTTCAAAAGATTGCATCATAGCATCAACAATATGTTTAGTAAAAGCTTTGTTTTGATTATAAGCATGAGGAGAATTCAACATGGATTGCAACAAGGAAATACAATCTATTAAAGAACAATTATCATAATTAAATTCCTTGTAATCCAAAAGAGTGGGTTCATTGCTACTTAAAGTCTTGACCTCTCCAATCCCACTTTTATCAATTTTTGCATCAAGATCTAAAAACTCTGAATCATTGGGACGCCTTTTAACTAAAGTCGACTCTATATCAAGATTTATATTAGAAAACAAAGATTTAATAGGAGTCACATCAATCACTTTAAGATCTTCATCATTATTTAAAGCTTCCTGTCATGGATTTGTCACGTCAGATGTCCTTAGTGTCAAGACTTAGTCGCGAGGCCAACGCATCTATGTGGTACCTTGAGAGAGGTTGATCGGTACGAGAGACGCAACACACAAGACAGAGATTTAGACAGCTTCGGGGCCCGGGAAACATCATCCGGTAATAGCCCTACATGATGTTTGTGGCTAGATCTCATTATGCTCATGAGGGAGACGCCGCATAAGCCGGCTCCCCTTTGTTGTGTCTAGCCTTAACGATTATTTTCTTCTTGCTTCTCCCTCTTGGGGAGCCCTGCCCCTCCTTATATAAGTTGAAGGGGCGGGTTACATGTGGAGTCCTATTAGGATTAGGACTAGTCTAGTACAAGTGGAATCCTAGTCTGCCCCCTTAAGGGAAAACTCCTTATGCCTTTCCTCGTAAACCGGCCCACCATAACATGAGCCGGCCTTCTGGGCCTTGGGCCTAGTCTTCTATCTGACCCGTCGTTAGGGCCATCCGTCAGTCACCAGGCTCATGAGTCGTCAGACCAGTGAGCCGCCAGACTCATGAGCCGCCAGTCCTCCGGCGGGTTACCAATGAAAACGCCAAGCCCGGCCGGGTCATACTTCCGGCCGGGTCATACCGCGGGGTATACCCCCGACATTAGCCCCCAGTTTAATTTGGATTTATCCATGTTAAATTGATCCAATAAAATAAACACAAGAACAAACTTGATAGGTTGTGCTCCGGGTTAAATATTTTCCTGAACCGGCACCTGATCATCCTTAAGTCCTTGTCATTTCCTCCTTCCGGAAAGTCTGGGTCAACAGACCAACTTTATAATCAATTTGCTTGTAGAAGAAATATTGTGAATCAAGAAACCATTTGAGTCGGTTTCCAAAGCTCCGGCTTAATAAACATATTGGACTCAAGATTCATCTGGTGATCCGCCGGTTTAAGGATATAGAGGCTGGTGAGTTATAATTGCAAAAACTGCCGGCTTGTAAATATTGACAGCACGGGGTCACAACTATTTCTCACGCCAAGTTTGAAAGTGTACCTCCCTTATATTCATATCACTTGTAGACCCCAAGTGCCGGGTCATTATGAAATAATGAGCAGGGACTTTGTAAATATGATCATGTAGACTTGAGCAGCAACGTGTAGCCCCCAAGGGCCGGCTCGGTAAGATAATACTGAGCTGGGACTTTGTATATAATTTGTTGATAATAACATCATATGATGTAATCTCCACCATGGGGCTTGAACCCACGTCCATAAGGTTAAGAGCTTTGTTCTCTACCAACTGAGTAGTGGATCTTTCAACATAATGGATTAAGGCTTGTGTACCTTGAATTTGTGATAGGAGCAATAGGTAGCCCCCAAGGGTCGGCTCATTAAAATGTGATGAGTCGGGTCTTCAATAAGTTGAGCAAAAAATGACTTTGCATTAGCCCCCAAGTGCCATGGTGCATGCTGGCAGTGACATGGGACTTGCATATTTGATGTAATCTCAATTTGAATAATGTAGCCCCCAAGTGTCGGGTTGTAAGCCTGCAGCGACTCGGGACTATTCCTTCCATTATAGAATAAATCATATCCATTGATAAAATAATAGCCATTGCGCGAAAGCGACTTTGGAAACCTCAATCATAATACTGGTTATTGATAATTATAATAAAAATCCAGCCATGTTGGCTATTCAAGATTTGAATAATATAATCCGATATGAAAACCTCAATCATTCAATATCATCATGAAAATCCAGCCAGTTTTGGCTATTAAAGATTTGAATACCTCATCGGTTGACAAGTAAATTCGGTGTCTAAATACCTGGCGGCTCTTGGCCGATGGCGACTTAATGCGCATTCATTGTAAGCCGGAATTTTTGTAACTCGGTGGCTTATAGCCTTTGAGAAACTCAATAATTGATAACCCTTTTGCACTTATGATGACGTTGATTTGTGCAGATGATATTTAGAATTATCATGCACACAAGTAGATCACAAGAACCCTGTAACTTTGAATTTGCACTATCGGTTTATGTGACCTGAACAGTAAGGATGATAACCCAATCCTTAGAATCCAACACTTCCAAAGATATGATGATTGTCATATGCTGGTGACTTATCATCCAAAGCCAAGCCGGGTTAAATTAAAACCACACTTATACTTAGATCTGAACAAAAAAAGTCTGAAGACAAAATCAAAGATTGCTTTCAAAAACTTAAGCAAAAAAGAAAGAAAAATCGAGGCTTCTGATTCGTATACGATCATGTAGCCCCCAGTGGCTTTGGCGTTGCGCCGGTCAACAGGGTACTGACAGCTATGTTCTCTTTGGTTCGAATATGACCTATGTTTGAACAGGAAGCCCCCAAATGACCTTGAGAGTTTTTTAACGACTCTGATTCGAATACGATCAAAGTCGGACCCAAAAGGGGTTAAGCTATGATTCGAATACGATCAAGAAGCCCCCTAGTGGGTTTGGCATTGTGCCGATCAAGAGGGTACCGAGAGTTATGTTCTCTTCGGTTCGAATACGACCTATGTTTGAACAGGAAGCCCCCAAGTGACCATGAGGTTTTGGCATTGCGCCGATCAAGAGGGTAACGACAGCTATGTTCTCTTTGGTGAATACACCTATGTTTGAACAGGAAGCCCCCAAGTGACCATTGAAGCAAGGTACCTATGTTTGAGTTGTGCTTTGCAACAGACTCTCCTTGGTCCCTTTAATTTTTTCTGAGATCTCGAACTTTGCGAGAGATAAATTCTTCTTTGAGCCGGAATTCTAAACCGGATATTGAGAGCTTCAAAGCTTTGTGAGAGACAGATTTCTCTTGAACCGGATTTTAAACCGGCATCCCTCATTTTGAGCCGGAAATTTTCTGACGGCCTTTAAATTTTCATCAATATAGCAGTAGCCTCCGAGACCAGGTTATCTTCCCTCCACTGACCTGGAGTTCTTGAATTCACTGAACCCGGCCAATTCTGCCGAGTCATGTCATTGTAGCCCCCGAGTCTTAAGACGACTCAAAGAGTTGGCTTGAGATTCTTCATATTTTGACCATAGCATAAGATGTATATCATTGGTGTTAATAGCGCGATGTGAATCCAGAGAAGGTTGAAGTGACTGCGGCGGGTTATAAATGATCCTGTATGAGCCGTGTCAGCAACTCAGCCAATGGTTCCTTCCAACTGGCTATTTGAAGTTAACTAAACTGTAGGGGCGGCGACTTGTGCACCTGCCCATTGAGCCATCCAGTGCAGATGGCGGATGATAATATAATAATTTGCCTCCAAATTTTTAGAAGAAAACCAGGCTACCCAAGTAGTGACTTGCTCATACTCAATAAATAGCTCATGCAGACAAGCACGGCCCGGTGTATTGATGTAGACCAGGCCACGAGAGTCGGACAATAAAAACGACCGTAGCATCAGAGGCGGTACAGACAGATGAGTCGGTCGCGGCATTGTAAGCCGGCATGAACGGGCAAGTCAATCGCAGGCACGGTAAGCCATGCGGACAGGCGAGTCAACCACATCGTGTTGATGTAGTGAACAATTGTCCTGCATCAAAAACATTGCAAACCAGAGTAATTGTTCTTTCACAAAAACAATATGTGTTAAAAATAAATTTAGATGGATTTCACCTGATATGTTTGGCCAGAAATTATCCACCGCGGATTTGATGATCACCACGGTGACGCTGAAGTCCATCACGGGCGAGTCGACCGCAGGAGCAGACAGATCAGTCGGCCACGGCATTGTAAGCCGGCGCGGACGGGCGAATCAATCGCACGCGCGGACAGATGAGTCGGCCACGTATTGATGTAAACCCAACAACGGGGGCGGCTTATGAGAGTGGGTACGGCACCAATGTGTTGATGTAGACCAGACAGCGGGAGCAGTGGCGTGCGCATGTCTGTTCCTCAGGCAGTATGGCACAGACAAACGCTGGTATAGAATGTTGCCAGCTCATGCTCCAAACCCGCAGTATAAACATAATTGTCTTGTGTACAAAAAGTATAGCAAGGTGGAGTAGTTTTTGTCGAAAGAAATCAATATGTACTTAACAAAAAACATACAGGACAAATATCACCTGATTGTTTTTGTTCGACGAATCTTTCAGAGCTTTTCTTCGTCATTGCTCTGGGTGCAAATACCCTGACGTGCAACGTTATATGCATGTTTGCCTCATACATCATTTGAAACCTGCCCGTCAGCGGTAGCAGAGTGGAGAGGCGATGAACTGCCGGCCCCGACGGAGACCATAGGGGAGCACGAGATGAAGACGATGGCTCGCAGCAGTTCGGTGATTCGAAAGTCGTGGTGGCGATCGCAGCGGCTCGGAGGCAGGCCATCAGGGCCATCCACAACGGACGGCGCCTCAAAGCGGAGCAAGGTTAGGGTGGCCCCGAAGTGGCCGTAGCGACAGCTCGGCGGAGGCGGTTTACAACCGGTCAGCAGAGGCGCAGCGACTCGGCGAGCGGTGGAGGCCTGATCCTACGGCCAAGTCTGTTTCTGAGTCACGCGTTTTGCCAAATCTATGTCTGTCTCAACCTCCGGGTCATGGCTCTATTCTCTTCTTTTTCCTTTTTGACCTACAGCTGCTGCGGGATATGCATGCATAGTTCGCCCAATGGGCAGTCCGTGACTTCTAGATTCAGAGTTCCAGGTGCTTTCGACTTGTACTGACTGTCTGTCCTTCTCAGTAGCTTTCTTGGGTAGACGTAGTGTTTGGGGGAAAAACAATTTGAACTTGCAGCTCCGCTCAGCCTTCATGTGACGAACATAGTACTACTAGCTGACAACGATTTGAGAGATCAATCATGACATCGACCATGTACTAGAAGTATAGTACTAGTAGACCAAGTAATATCCGTTTTAATTTTTATGTGGGATGTTCCTAGTCCGTCAAATCTGGAATAGCAGTGGGAAAAAACAGCGGTTGCCTTGGGCACGTGGCTAACGTCAAGTAGAGGTGAATCACGCGTGGAGCTGTTGTAAGTCAAGCACGTGCAATGCTGCGTACAGTATGCAAACAAAACAAAACGGATTGATGCAACTGATGTAATTCCTGTCTGTCTCGGCCATGCACCACAATGCTCCAAAAATCAATCTGGTTTTTGGATTGATGGATCGCTCTTGTCGGTCTTGGCGACTCACCAGCGGTTTCAGCGAAAATCAATCTGGCTTTTGCGACTCATCCGGTCGTGGCGGTGCATAACAGGCACTTTCATCCCCTTGATCCAGAGCAGAGCTTCACGCATCGGCTGTTCATTATTTAGCTGATTGCGAACTTCTCGATCCTCAGGAAAATCCCTCCAAGAACTCAACACCACCGTGCACGAGCTCCACAGTGGGCGCCATCTGTCGTGGATTTGTCACGTCAGATGTCCTTAGTGTCAGGACTTAGTCGTGAGGCCAACACATCTATGTGGTATCTTGAAAGAGGTTGATCGGGACGAGAGACGCAACACACAAGACAAGGATTTAGACAGCTTTGGGCCCCGGGAAACATCATCCGGTAATAGCCCTACATGTTATTTCTGGCTAGATCTCATTATGCTCATGAGGGAGACGCCGCATAAGCCGGCTCCCCTTTGTTGTGTCTAGCCTTAACGATTATTTTCTTCTTGCTTCTCCCTCTTGGGGAGCCCTGCCCCTCCTTATATAAGTTGAAGGGACAGGTTACATGTGGAGTCCTATTAGGATTGGGACTAGTCTATTACAAGTGGAATCCTAGTCTGCCCCCTTAAGGGAAAACTCCTTATGCCTTTCCTCGTAAACCGGCCCACCATAACATGAGCCGGCCTTCTAGGCCTTGGGCCTAGTTTTCTATCTGACGCATCGTTAGGGCCATCCGTGAGTCGTCAGACCAGTGAGCCGCCAGACTCGTGAGCTGCCAGTCCTCCGGCGGGTTACCAATGAAAACGCCAAGCCCAGCCGGGTCATACCGCGGGGTATATCCCTGACACTTCCGGTTTAGCGGCCATCTTATTTACTAAGGTAGCTTGTTTATCAGAAATTTGGCCTACTAAATTTTCAAGATGAGCAAACTGAGATTTTTAACCATAAAATTCCTTAGACATATCAGAGCTCTTTATTCATGTACTCCATAAAAAATTTCTGCTCCTTAAGCTCGTTTCTAAAGAAACTATTATCTCAAATTGTAAAGATATGAATCTTCTAACATTATTTTCAATTTCTTCCAACCTCCTAAAGTGAGGATCAACGTTCTTTGGTTGAGACATCGTGACAAAGCAATCAATCCAACACACGTGCACATAAAAAGCAAGTGAAGAGGACGAAAGAAAGAGGGGCAAAGAAAAGGAAAATCTTCTGGGGGAGAGGAAAACGAGAGGCAAATGGAGAATAACATAATGCAAGAGATGAGAGTTTATGATGGGTGCTTCGTATGTCTTCATTTGGCGTAAATCTCCCCGACAATGGCGCTAGAAATTCTTCCTGCTACTTCTTGAGCTTGCGTTGGTTTTTCCCTTGAAGAGGAAAGGGTGATACAGCAAAGTAGAGATAAGTATTTCCCTCAGCTTTCGAACCAATGTATCAATCCATTAGGAGACGACGCACAAATCACTGAATACCTGCACAAAAAATCAAACAAACTTGCACCCAACGCGATAAAGGGGTCGTCAATCCCTTCACAGTTACTTGCAAAAGTGAGATCTGATAGAGATAGATAAACGATAAAGTAAATATTTTGGGTATTTTTGGTTTATAAATCGGAAAGATTGCAAGAATAGTAGATCGGAAACTTGTATGATGGAAAATAGACCCGGGAGCCATATGTTTCACTAGAGGCTTCTCTCAAGGTAGAAAATAATACGGTGGGTGAACAAATTACTATCGAGCAATTGATAGAAGAGCACAAAGTTATGATGATATCTAAGGCAATGATCATGAATATAGGCATCATGTCCTTGTCAAGTAGACCAAAACGATTTTGCATCTACTACTATTACTCCACACATCGACCACTATCTAGCATGCATCTAGAGTATTAAGTTCATAAAGAACGGAGTAACGCATTAAGTAAGATGACATGATGTAGAGGAATTAACTCAAGCAATATGATGAAAACCCCATGTTTTTATCCTCTATGGCAAAAATATAATACGTGCCTTGCTGCCCCTACTGTCACTAGGAAAGGATACCGCAAGATTGAACTCAAAGCTACGTGCTTCTCCCATTGCAAGAAAAACCAATCTAGTTGGCCAAACCAAATGATAGTTCGAAGAGAATTACAAAGATATCAAATCATGCATATAAGAATTCAGAGAAGATTCAAATAATATTCATAGATAAGCTGATGATAAATCCACAATTCATTGGATCTCGGCAAACACACCACAAAAATGTATTACATCGAATAGATCTCCAAGAACATCGAGGAGAACAGGTATTGAGAATCAAAGAGAGAGAGAAGAAGCCATCTAGCTACTAGCTATGGACCCATAGGTCTGTGGTAAACTACTCACGCTTCATCGGAAGGGCAATGGTGTTTATGTAAAAGCTCTCCCTGATCAAATCACCCTTCGACAGGACGCCGGAAAAGGTCCCTAGATGGGACTCACAGGTATAGAAGGTTGCGCGCAGTGGAAAAGTGTTTTTGTGGATGCCTCTTTTGGTTTGGGGATAGATGGGAATATATAGGCGAAATAATTAGTTTAGGAGGTGCACGAGGGGCCCATAAGGGTGGGGGCGCGCCTACCCCCTGGGGGCGCCCTCCATCCTTGTGGCCGCCTCGTGGCTCCTCCGACTTCATCTCCAAGTCTCCTGGTTGTCTTCTGGTCTAAGAAAAATCATTGCGAAAGTTTTATTCCGTTTGGTATTCCTTTTCTGCGAAACTCAAAAATAGGGAAAAAACAGGGACTGGCACTGGGCTCTAGGTTAATAGGTTAGTCCCAAAAATAATATAAAATAGCATATTAATGCATATAAAACATCCAAAATAGATAGTATAATAGCATGGAACAATAAAAAAATTATAGATACGTTGGAGACGTATCAGACCCCTATAACCACACGAATGGTATTCGAGTGAACCTTTAGTTCCCATGTGCTATACCTTTTGCTTCGGGATATGTTACAAAACCTGATGTGACATTTTTGAGCGTCCCCATGAACTAATAACTTGTTCACTATGTCAGTTTCCTTGTTACCGATTTCGTTCTCTTTTCTCGTTCCCGTGTTTCAGCATCCCTATGATCAAATCAAACTCTTTTTGGCCAGACGAAGATGGATATCGTCACATTGAGAGGGCCCTAAGAATATCTCTCGATCGTCGGAGGAGGAATCTCAGTCTCGAGCTATCAAGTACTTTGTCATACTTTTCGGATGCACGTGTAAGCTGTCGTTATGATCACCCTTTTATGCTTGACGTTGGACAAACCCAAAAGCATATTGTCCGATATGAAGATACGAAATACTCTCATGGTCTAAGAAATTATGCATACATTAACCTTCTCTATGTTATAAACCATTAACGTATGACTAATGGATCTCATAGCATAACATCAATTTGGTATGTCCAACACAATGTTCTTCTAACATTTTGTCTTCAAAGTTGTTGGCATTATCATTGTAGGATCAAGAGTATATCGACCTGAGGGGGGTGAATGGGAGATTTAAATTTTCGTTCTGAACTTCAAATCTGTCAAGATAATATGAGGAAAGTAAAAATACAACATGAATAATGACACTAAATTAGGACAGGTAATTGAAGATGAACAGACCAGACTAGTAAGAATAAGCAAAACTTTTGATGAAAGCGATGATAATCTTCCTAGTATAGTGAGAGAGAACTTCCATGTTGACCATAGTAACACCGAAAGGAAACATGACAAACAACATAGATGAACAGAATGAATGAATCAGATAATGAAACATAAGCACTCTCCCGTGAAATGTTCATTAGAGCATGACCCAGTTCAATGACAAAGTAACACCAAAGGATCAACTGACGTGCATATAGACAGATAACTTTGAGAATAACAAATTGGAATATACTAATCAACATAGACATGTAACAAATAATAAATAGGAGTGGGTATGATCAATGAGATATCTATCGGAGCACAAAGCACTAAAGATAAAGTACTGAAAGTATTGCAGTAGAGTAGAAATGACCAGTGGTGCTCGATGGTGACAGACGATTTGGTAAACCAGTTCACTCATCGGCAAAAGAGCCACGTCTGGTAGGAGGGACTTATGATTAAACACAGGAGCAAACCTCTCTCCGTCCTACTCTCTTTCAACGTGAATTTGATCATACTTCAGTTGATTTCACTTGAGGTAGCTGCTTATTGGTGATCTTCGAGCCTTCAACAGACTTCCTTCGCGAACAACAATTACTCTTGGTGAAGATAATTACTCTTCGACATTCAAGATAACTAATATGTCTCCAACGTATCTATAAGTTTTTATTGTTTCATGCTATTATATTACCCCTTTTGGATGTTTATGGGCTTTATTTTACACATTTATATCATTTTTGGGACTAACCTACTAGCCGGAGGCCCAGCCCGTATTGCTGTTTTTTTGCCTATTTCAGTATTTCGAAGAAAAGAATATCAAACGGAGTCCAAACGGAATGAAACCTTCGGGAGCGTGATTTTTGGAATGAACCTGATCCAGGGGACTTGGAGTGCAAGTCAAGAAGCAGCCGAGGCGACCACGAGAGGGTAGCCCCCCCTACAGGGCGCGCCCCCTTGTCTCGTGGGCCCCTCGGGCGGCCACCGACGTACTTCTTCCTCCTATATAAGCCACCGTACCCCAAAAACATCCAGGGAGCCACCGAAACACAATTTCCACTGCCGTAACCTTCTGTATTCATGAGATCCCATCTTGGAACCTTCGCCGGCGCTCTGTCGGAGGGGGAATCAACCATGGAGGGCTTCTACATCAACACCATAGCCCTTCCGATGAGTTGTGAGTAGTTTACCATAGACCTTCGGGTCCATAGTTATTAGCTAGATGGCTTCTTCTCTCTTTTTTGATCTCAATACAATGTTCTCCCCCTCTCTTGTGGAGATCTATTCGATGTAAACTCTTTTTGCGGTGTGTTTGTCGAGATCCTATGAATTGCGGGTTTATGATAAAGTTTATCTATGAGAAATATTTGAATCTCCTCTGAATTCTTTTATGTATGATTGAGTTATCTTTGCAAGTCTCTTCGAATTATCAGTTTGGTTTGGCCTACTAGATTGATCTTTCTTGCCATGGGAGAAGTGCTTAGCTTTGGGTTCGATCTTGCGGTGTCCTTACCCAGTGACAGAAAGGGTTGCAAGGCACGTATTGTATTGTTGCCATCGAGGATAAAAAGATGGGGTTTATATCATATTGCATGAGTTTATCCCTCTACATCATGTCATCTTGCTTAAGGCGTTACTCTGTTCTTATGAACTTAATACTCTAGGTGCAGGCAGGAGTCGGTTGATGTGTGGAGTAATAGTAGTAGATGCAGGCAGGAGTTGGTCTACTTGTTATGGACGTGATGCCTATATACATGATCATGCCTAGATAATCTCATAGTTATTAGCTTTTCTATCAATTGCTCGACAGTAATTTGTTCACCCACCGTAATACTTATGCTATCTCGAGAGAAGCCTCTAGTGAAACCTATGGTCCCCGGGTCTATCTATCATCATATTTGCTTTCAATCTACATTTATTTGCATCTTTACTTTTTGCATCTATCTTATAAAATACCAAAAATATATTTATCTTATCATACTATCTCTATTAGATCTCACTTTCGCAAGTGGCCGTGAAGGGATTGACAACCCCTTTATTGCGTTGGTTGCGAGTTCTCTGTTTGTTTGTGTAGGTGCGTGGGACTTTTGAGGAGCCTCCTACTGGACTGATACCTTGGTTCTCAAAACTGAGGGAAATACTTATGCTACTCTGCTGCATCACCCTTTCCTCTTCAAGGAAAACCAACGCAAGCTCAAGACGTAGCAAGAAGGATTTCTGGCACCGTTGCCGGGGAGGTCTTCACTCAAGTCAAGACATACCAAGTACCCATCTCCCTCGCATTTACATTATTTTCCATTTGCCTCTCGTTTTCCTCTCCCCCACTTCACCCTTGTCGTTTTATTCGCCCTCTCTTTCCCAATCTCCTCCTCTCTTCCCGATTGCCTTTTTATGTTTGCTTGTGTGCCTGTTTGTCCTTATGGCTTTGCTTAAGAGTACCGACCACCTTCTTACAAGGATGGAAGAGATTGAATCAAATATTAGAAGCTTTATGAATTTGCAATTTGAGCATAATAATTTCTTCAGAAAAGAGCTTAAGGAACAAAAAGGTTTTTTGGGGTTTATGAACAAAGAGCTTGATGATATGAACAAAGAATTTTATGGTGTGAACTCTCAAATTGCCCGTCTTGAAAATGCTATAGCCAAAATTTCTGATAAGCAAGCTACCTTAGTCAATAAGATGGTCGCCAAACCAGAAAAGTTAGATGAAAATAATGATGAAGATCTTAAAGTTATTGATGTGTCTCCTATTAGATCTTTGTTTTGCAATATGAATCTTGATAATTATGAGACTGAAGATGAGTCAACTTTACCTAGAAGGCGTCCCAAGAATTCGGAGTTTTTAGATCTTGATGCTAAATTTGGTAAAAGTGGGATTGGAGAGGTCATGACTTTAAATAGTATTGAACCCACTATCTCAGATTTCAAGGAATTTGATTATGATAATTGTTCTTTAGAAGGTTGTATTTCCTTGTTGCAATCCGTTGTTAATTCTCCTCATGCTTATAGTCAAAATAAAGCTTTTACCAAACATATCGTTGATGCCTTGATGCAATCTTATGATGAAAAACTTAATTTGGAAGTTTATATACCTAGAAAACTTAATGATGAGTGGGAATCTACTATAAAGATTAGAATTAAAGATCATGAGTGTTTTGCTTTGTGTGATTTGGGTGCTAGTGTTTCCACTATTCCGAAAACTTTATGTGATATTCTAGGTTTCCATGATCTTGATGATTGCTCTTTAAATTTGCACCTTGCGGATTCCACCATTAAAAAGCCAATGAGAAGAGTCAATGATGTTCTCATTGTTGCAAATAGAAATTTGGTGCCCGTGGATTTTATCGTTCTTGATATAGATTGCAATCTTTCTTGCCCTATTATTCTTGGTAGACTTTTCCTTAGAACGATTGGCGCGATTATTGATATGAAGGAAGGGAATATTAGATTCCAATTTCCATTAAAGAAAGGCATGGAGCACTTTCCAAGAAAGAAAGTCAAATTACCTTATGAATCTATCATGCGAGCTACTTATGAATCTAGTGCCAAAGATGGCACTACATAGATCTATCTTCGCTTTTATGCCTAGCTAGGGGCGTTAAACGATAGCGCTAGTTGGGAGGCAACCCAATTTTCATTTTGTTTTCTTATTTTTGTTCTTGTTTAGTAATAATTTTTGCATATACCTTCTGTTTAGATGTGTTTTTATGTTTTAATTAGTGTTTGTGCCAAGTAGAACCTATAGGATAACCTATGATGATAGTTGATTTGATTCTGCTGAAAAACAGAAACTTTGCACGCACGAATTTAATTTTGTTAAATCACAGAAACGTGCTTTTGCGTTGATTCTTTTTGCTTATGATCAACAAACAAATTGTCCAGGACTTCCTATTTTGGTAGGATTTTTAGAGTTACAGAAGTTTGCGTTAGTTACAGATTGCTACAGACTGTTCTGTTTTTGACAGATTCTGTTTTTCGTGTGTTGTTTTCTTATTTTGATGCATCTATGGCTAGTAAAATAGTTTATAAACCATAGAGAAGTTGGAATACAGTAGGTTTAACACCAAAATAAATAAAGAATGAGTTAATTACAGTAACTTATGTGGTGGTTTTGTTTTCTTTCACTAACAGAGCTTATAAGATTTCCTGTTGAGTTTTGTGTTGTGAAGTTTTCAAGTTTTGGGTAAAGCTTTTATGGACTATGAAATAAGGAGTGGCAAGAGCCTAAGCTTGGGGATGCCCATGGCACCCCAAGATATTCAAGAATAGCCAAAAGCCTAAGCTTGGGGATGCCCCGGGAAGGCATCCCCTCTTTCGTCTTCGTTCATTGGTAACTTTACTTGGAGCTATATTTTTATTCGCCACATGATATGTGTTTTGCTTGGAGTGTCGTGTATTATATTAGTCTTTGATTTTTTTACCACAATCATCCTTTCTGTACACACCTTTTGGGAGAAGCCTACTTGATTAGAATTTGCTAGAATACTCTATGTGCTTCACTTATATCTTTTGAGCTTGATAGTTTTTGCTATAGTGATTCACTTATATTTTTTAGAGCACGGTGGTAACTTAATTTTGAAGAAATTGCTAGTCTCTCATGCTTCACTTATATTATTTTGAGAGTCTTTTAGAACAGCATGGTATTTGCTTTGGTTACAAATTTGGTCCTAGAATGATGAGCATCCAAGTTGGGTATAATAAAAGTTATCATAGAAAGTGAATTGGATGCTATGATCAATTTGTTGCTTGATAATTGTTTTGAGATATAAAGGTAGTAATATTAGGGTCATGCTAGTGTATAATTATGAAATTGAGAAATACTTTTGTTGAAGTAGGCAAGTCCCATAGCATTGCACGTATGGTAAAAGTTGTGTGACAAATTTGTTGCATGAGGTGCTCTTTTGATTGTCTTCCTTATGAGTGGCAGTCGGGGACGAGTGATGGTCTTTTCCTACCAATCTATCCCTCTTGGGGCATGTGTAGTAGTTGTAGCGACCAGACCTCAAACAGTCTGATCTCTGTGCTACAGTGTCATCCTTGGATCAGTAATGCTGACACGCACAGTAATCGAAGGATTTATAGCAGAGTAGCACACACTTATTACATTGAATGTCTCAAAAGAGAACTTATTACAATAAATATGGCTTAAGGACATCTAATAACGATAACAGCCGAAGGCTTGGAAGATAAGTGAGTCCATCAACTCCAACGGCATCACTGAGTATAGAACCATGACCTAAGGCACCTTACTCGTCGTCTGAAAAGTCTGCAACATGAACATTGCAGCTCGAAAATGGGTCAGCACATGGAATTTGCTGGCAATGTAACACATAGAGAAATAATGAACAGAAATATGCTACACTACATGCATATATGGCTGGTGGAAAGCTCTATGGTTACAGTTTTGCATAAAGCCAAATTTTCCCTACTACAAAGGAATAAATTTTATTTAACTACGTGGTTGTTAAACATTGAGAGTGTAGACACCCTCTCAATCCCAATTAAGCATCATCATTAAAACCCAACAAATTAAATTAAAGTAACATGAAGAGATTCACATGACAATCCAAGAACTAGATACTCAAAACGTCCATAACCGGGGACACAGCTAACCACGATTAGTTTGTACACTCTGCAGAGGTTTGCACACTTTTCCCCACAAGACTCGATCTCCTCCATTGCATTTCTCGCACTACATGGTGTTTGAGAAACGGATGACCGAGACATAGTCTTTCAGAAGCGCTAGCACCTTACGATCGGGTAGACAGTTACACCTACTTTCCCCTATATATGCTAGTCTACCACTGTAAGAGTTCGCATGACTTAATCAACTATGCTAGAGCCCATAGTAGCTTGTGGCTGCACACGGAAGTTTCTAGCATGAATAATGTCATGATCCCTTTGAGCCTGGGCGGCGGTCCATAAAGAAAAACAGGAAAACGCTGGAATACCCAAGTGCCTCAATCCACCCAGATGTGTATTAAAGTTGCCACCTTAAATAAACCATTAAATAACAATCTCACATCTGTCATGGATTCACTCACCCAATCCACGTCTACAAGCATAGCATAGGAGTATAAGCATAACGTAGAAGTAACTCCCAAGGGTTTGATAATATAATAGGTAATAGGTACTACCTCATCTACTTCCCAAAACCCACATATTAATTGGATCCTAACCATGCAATTGTTTGAGGATTGATCTAATGCAATAAAACTGGGTAGTAAAGAGGTATGATCAAAGTGTTACTTGCCTTGCTGATGATCCGTGAAACCTACAGATTCGAAGTAGCAAGCGGCGCACTCCGGATACTCTATCGCAAACAAACAAGCACACAAGCATACCATAAGTACTCGTCTAATGCACAGGTAAAACTCAAAGAAGAAATCTAACCAGAAAGTTCAACTTAAGAACTCCGGTTTGCAAAAAGAAACAAACCAAACGAAGCAACGAAAGGCAAACGGCGAAAGAAACAAGCTTTGTTTACTAATCTGGACCTAAGTCAAATTTTACAGTAGCAAAAACTTGTTTGAGTTGGTTAAACGGAAAGAGGGTTTCGAGACGAAACTCTAGGCGCTTGAATCTTGTGATTTCGATAAACGAGCGAAAAGAAAAACTAAAACGAAAATTGGATTAGAAATCCCGATCGGGAATAATCGCGGAAAATTCGAGAAAAATAAAAATTGACGAAGAGTTTAACGAACGGACATTCGTTAACTGAAACTAAACGGTGAACTCGTCCGTTAAAACGAACGAACGAGTGAACGCTCGCTAAATAAGTAAACCAAAAAAATTAAAAAAACGATCTAAAAATAAACTAGGGTTTTCTAAAAAAACTGGATCGATTTTATTAGAAAACCGGGGCGGCGAACGGCGGCTACCTCATCGGGCTCCGGCGAGGTCCGGCGGGGTCCGAGCAGCAGAGGTGGGGCGGCGGGGCTCCGGCAACGGCGGCGGGTGGCGTGGGCGGCGGCGGCCGCTACGGGCGGCGGCAGCTACCCGCGGCGGCGGGGCGGGACGGGGTTTGGCGGCGTGGTGGGGCGAGTATTTAAGGAGGGGGTGGTGGCTTGGGGGAGGGGCAAGGCGGCAGGGTGGAGTCCGGCTCGGACTCTGTCCGGGTCGGCGGCGGCGTGGTCTCCGCACGGGAGACGGCGGCGGGGAGGCGGGCCAGCCTAGCTCGGCTGGGCGTCGGCCCAGTCGGGCGCGGGAGTTTTTTTTAAAACAATTCCGCCGAACAGAAAAATAAATAAAAATCTAAAAATGCCAAAACAATTTTTTACCGCCTAAACAAAATATTTAGGACGAGACGAACATTTTCTTGGCCCTAAAATGCAGTTTTGAAAAACGTGCAATTTTCCTAAATTCAAATAAAATAGCCAAAAACTCCGAAATAAAACTTATTTGATTTTTTTATTAAATCCTCAATATTTCTTTATTTTTGGGAAAGTCATTTTATTCCCTCTCTCATATTTTTATAATAGAAATAATTGAAGATAAAATAAATAAAATCAAATGATCCTATTTTCAAAATTTGAGAAAACTCAAATATGAAAATAACAAAATTCCCCACTCTCTCCAAGGGTCCTTGAGTTGCATAGAATTTATAGGATCGAGCCAAAAGCAATAAAATATGATATGCAATGATGATCTAGTGTATAACATTCCAAATTGAAAATTTGGGATGTTACAGTAGTACTTTGCTTCGAGGGCTAAGTAGACTTTTGCAATAAGTATATGAGTTCTTTATGACTAATGTGAGTCCATGGATATACGTACACTCATCCTTCCACTTTGCTAGCCTCTCTTATTACCGCGCAACTTTCGCCGGTATTGAACCCATTATTTATCTTCCTCAAAATAGCCACCATACCTACCTATTATGACATTTTCATAGCCATTCCGAAATATATTGCCATGCAACTTTCCACCATTCCGTTTATTATGACACGTTTCATCATTGTCATATTGCTCTTTGCATGATCATGTAGTTGACATCGTATTTGTGGCAAGGCCACCTTCATAATTTTCATACATGTCGCTCTTGATTCATTGCATATCCCGGTACACCGCCGGAGGCATTCATATAGAGTCATATCTTGTTCTAGCTTTGAGTTGTAATTCTTGAGTTGTAAATCCATAAAAGTGTAATGATCTTCATTATTAGAGCATTGTCTCAGTGAGGAAAGGATGATGAAGACTATGATTCCCCCACAAGTCAGGATGAGACTTCGGACTTTACAAAAAAAAGAGAAAGGCCAAAAAGAAAAAAAGGAGGCCAAAGAAAAAAAAGAAAAAAAAGAAAAAGAAACAATAAAATGAGAGAAAAAGAGAGAAGGGACAATGCTACTATCTCTTTTTCCACACTTGTTCTTCAAAGTAGCACCATGATCTTCATGATAGAGAGTCTCCTATATTGTCACTTTCATATACTAGTGGGCATTTTTCATTATAGAACTTGGCTTGTATATTCCAATGATGGGCTTCCTCAAAATGCCCTAGGTCTTCGTGAGCAAGCGAGTTGGATGCACACCCACTTAGTTTCTTTTGTTGAGCTTTCATATATTTATAGCTCTAGTGCATCCGTTGCATGGCAATCCCTACTCACTCACATTGATATCTATTGATGGGCATCTCCATAGCCCGTTGATACGCCTAGTTGATGTGAGACTATCTTCTCCCTCTTTTGTCCTCACAACCACCACCATTTACCACCATAGTGCTATGTCCATGGCTTGCGCTCATGTATTGTGTAAGAGTTGAAAGAGCTGAAGCGCATTAAAAAGTATGAAACAATTGCTCGGGTCATCATCGTGGTTGTGCATGATGGGAGTATTTTGTGTAATGAAAATGAAGCATGGCCTAACTATATGATTTTGTAGGGATAAGCTTTCTTTGGCTATGCTATTTTGATAGGACATGATTATTTGTTAGTATGCTTCGAAGTATTATTATTTTATGTTTTATAAGCTTTTATCTTGAATCAATTGGATCTAAACATTCATGCCACAATAAAGAAAATTACATTGAGAATTATGCTAGGTAGCATTCCACATCAAAAATTCTGTTT
Source organism: Triticum aestivum (assembly GCF_018294505.1). Taxonomy (NCBI): domain Eukaryota; kingdom Viridiplantae; phylum Streptophyta; class Magnoliopsida; order Poales; family Poaceae; genus Triticum; species Triticum aestivum. Next base: position 452,371,586 of record NC_057804.1, read on the forward strand.
TTATCATTTACCTACTCGAGGACGAGCAGGAATTAAGCTTGGGGATGCTTGATACGTCTCCAACGTATCTATAATTTTTGATTGTTTCATGCTATTATATTACCCCTTTTGGATGTTTATGGGCTTTATTTTACACATTTATATCATTTTTGGGACTAACCTACTAACCGGAGGCCCGGCCCGTATTGATGTTTTTTGCCTATTTCAGCATTTCGAAGAAAAGGAATATCAAACGGAGTCCAAATGGAATGAAACCTTCAGGAGCGTGATTTTTGGAACGAACGTGATCCAGAGGACTTGGAGTGCACGTCAAGAAGCAGCCGAGGCGGCCACGAGAGGGTAGCCCCCTGTGACGCCCCCGATTCAATCGTACACTAATCATGCACGCAAATGTCTACGATCAAGATCAGGGACTCACGGGACGATATCACAACACAACTCTAAAACATAAGTTCTCGGGTTAACAGCGGAGAGTATCTTCAGGGTCTTCACGTGCCGCAGACGATCATCATTAATAAGGGGCTCTCCGGGTGAAAGTGATAACGAGATCCTAATGTTAGATTTAGCAAAAATCATTTAACCCGAATAGAAGAGAGATCAGAGTCCTAGAGTATAGGTCGAGGAATAAAAGATCCTAATACCACCCAATGACGACGTGGGCCCGTAAGGCACACAGCCAAGTTAGTAAAAGTTTTGCAATGACTAGACTCAACTTCGGCAAAGGAGTTGGAAAGGGGGATTCCTACAGGCAGTCGGCTCTGATACCAACTTGTGACGCCCCTGATTCAATCATACACTAATCATGCACGCAAATGTGTACGATCAAGATCAGGGACTCACGGGACGATATCACAACACAACTCTAAAACATAAATAAGTCATACAAGCATCATAATACAAGCCAGGGGCCTCGAGGGCTCGAATACAAGTGCTCGATCATAGACAAGTCGGCGGAAGCAACAATATCTGAGTACAGACATAAGTTAAACAAGTTTGCCTTAAGAAGGCTAGCACAAACTGGGATACAGATCGAAAGAGGCGCAGCCTCCTGCCTGGGATCCTCCTAACTACTCCTGGTCGTCGTCAGCGGCCTGCACGTAGTAGTAGGCACCTCCAGTGTAGTAGGAATCATCGTCGACGGTGGCGTCTGGCTCCAGGGCTCCAGCATCTGGTTGCGACAACCAGGTAGAAGGGAAAGGGGAAAAGAGGGAGAAAAGCAACTGTGAGTACTCATACAAAGTACTCGCAAGCAAGGAACTACACTACATATGCACGGGTATATGTGTAAGGAGGCCATATCAGTGGACTGAACTGCAGAATGCCAGAATAAGAGGGGGATAGCTAGTCCTATCGAAGACTACGCTTTTGGTAGCCTCCGTCTTGCAGCATGTAGAAGAGAGTAGATTGAAGTCCTCCAAGTAGCATCTCCAAGTAGCAACTCCAAGTAACATCTCCAGTAGCATCGCATAGCATAATCCTACCCGGCGATCCTCCCCTCGTCGCCCTGTGGAAAAGCGATCACCGGGTTGTCTGTGGAACTTGGAAGGGTGTGTTTTATTAAGTATCCGATTCTAGTTGTCATAAGGTCAAGGTACAACTCCAAGTCGTCCTGTTACCGAAGATCACGGCTATTCGAATAGATTAACTTCCCTGCAGGGGTGCACCAACTTACCCAACACGCTTGATCCCATTTGGCCGGACACACTTTCCTGGGTCATGCCCGGCCGCGGAAGATCAACACGTCGCAGCCCCACCTAGGCACAACAGAGAGGTCAGCACGCCGGTCTAAACCTAAGCGCACAGGGGTCTGGGCCCATCGCCCTTAGCACACCTGCACGTTGCGTACGCGGCCGGTGAGCAGACCTAGCAACCTCCATTACAAAGGAAGTTGCGTTAACGCAGTCCAACCCGGCGCGCGCCACTCAGTCGATGACGTCAAGAAGGCTTCGGCTGATACCACGACGCCGGGATACCCATAACTACTCCCGCATAGATGGTTAGTGCGTATAGGCTCGTAGCCAACTCAGATCAAATACCAAGATCTCGTTAAGCGTGTTAAATATCCGCGAACGCCGACCAGGGCCAGGCCCACCTGTCTCCTAGGTGGTCTCAACCTGCCCTGCCACTCCGCCACAAAGTAACAGTCGGGGGCCGTCGGGAACCCAAGCCCACCTCTACCGGGATGGAGCCACCTGCCCCTTCAGCCCCCATCTCCGAACAGTATCACAGGTAATGTAACTGTGCAAAGTATATCGTATATGCCCGTGATCACCTCTCGAAGTGATCACGGCCCAGTAGTATAGAATGGCAGACGGACAAGAGTGTAGGGCCACTGATGGAACACTAGCATCCTATACTAAGCAGTAGGATAGCAGGTAATGGTAACAACAGTAGTAGCAAGGACAGGCTATGCATCAGGATAGGAATAACGGAAAGCAGTAACATGCTACACTACTCTAATGCAAGCAGTATAGAGAAAAGAGTAGGCGATATCTGGTGATCAAAGGGGGGGCTTTCCTGGTTGCTCTGGCAAGGAGGGGTCATCTTCGATGTAGTCGAACACACGGACATCGGTAGCGGTCTCGGAGTCTACCGGAAAGGAGTAACGGAGGGGGAACACAATAAATAACAGAGCAATCAAATGCAACACAAAGCAAGACGCGGCAATACGCGGTGCTAGGTATGTCCTAACGCGGTATTATGTGATACCGGCGAAAGGGGGAAACATCCGGGAAAGTATTCCCGGTGTTTCACGTTTTCGGACAGATGAACCGGAGGGGAAAAGTTGCGTGTTTGCTATGCTAGGGATGTGTGGCTGACAAACGGGTTGCGTATCCGGGTTCGTCTCGTCGTTTTGAGCAACTTTCATGTTGAAAATAATTTAATCCGAGTTACAGATTAAAAGTTATGATTTTCTAAAGATTTTATTAATTTCTGGAATTTAATTAATTAATTAAATTAATTCGAAAATGGAATAATGACATCAGCATGATGTCATGCTGACGTCAGCAGTCAACAGAGTTGACTGGTCAACCTGACTAGTGGGTCCCACTGGTCAGTGACACATTTTAATTAAACATTTTAATTAACCTAATTAGTATCAATTAGGGGTGGGCCCCACTGTCATTGACTACTTAATTAACTAATTAACATATCAGGTTAATTAGGTAACTAATGTGTAATTAGTTTAATTAGTTGTTTAATTTAATTAATCAAAATTAATTAAGTTAATTAATTAATAAATTAATTAATTTTATTTTTATTCTTAGTTACGTTCTGGGGCGGGCCCCACATGTCATAGGGCTATAGGGGCCTTAACGGGCACAGGCACACGTTAACGGGCGGTGGTGCGGGCGCCCAAACGGACGGGTGCCCGAAGAGGCACCGAGCAGGCCCGACGCACGCTGGCGCCGGTGGCGGAGGTGGCTCGGCAGGGAGCCGCAGGGCGGTGGCGGGGCAACGCCAGGTCCACGGTGACCAACAGGGGCGCGGCCACGGCGAACAGGGGAAGGCCTGTGGCGCGAGCCTTCGCGACGAGCAAAGGGGAAGGGGCGGTGACCAGCGGGCGGGGGGGACGACGGGCACGGCCCGGTCGGTGTAGCGCGTGGCCAGGGCGCGGCCGGCCGCGGTGAGCGTGGGGCCAAAGCGCACGAGGCGCGGCGACGGTCGCGGGGGAGAGGGAGTGCGAGGAGAGGGGGCGGGAGCCAGGGGCCTCACCGCGGGTTCGCAGGGTCAAGGGCAGCGGGCTCGACGGAGGTCGGGGACGACGGGGCGGTGGCGACTCGGGCGGTTCGGCGAGGACGAGGACGACACGCGTGGGGAGGAGACGAGGTCGAGGCGGCGTTGCCGATGGCGGAGCGGTCCGGCGAGGGGCGGCTCCGGCGTCAGCGTCGTGCGGCGAGGGCGAGGCGGCGTCGGGGTTCAGGCAGCGAGCGGCGGCCTCTTCCTCTCGATCCCGATCCAAATCGGGGGAGAGGGGGGAGCGAGTGGGGCGAGTGGGGCGTGGGTGCAGGTTAGGGTTTGCAGGGGTGGGGGATAAGGAGAGGGAGTGGTGGCCGGTTGGGCCGGTGGGTTGGCCCAATAGGGTTGTGGCCTGCTGGGCCGGAGCCCAGTGGGGGGGTTGCTTTCTCTTTTTTTGGTTAGTTTGTTTTCTGTTTTTGTATTTTCTTTCTTTTATTTTTTTTACTCTTTATTTATTTTTCCTTTCTGTTTTATTTCTAGTTTCTCTTTCATTTAGTTTTTATCTAATATTAAAATGATCCCGAATTTAGTAATACATTAAAACCCACTATAACAATAGGTCTTACCCCAAAACAAATTAGTTTAGTATTTTGTTAATTATAAAAGCATTTAAATATTGGTTTTTGCTACTGTTTTATTCACCTAAGGGCATTTAAACATTTTATAAAAAATGTGGTTTCTCCACCATAATTACCTATGCATTAGTTGGATCACTCCGAACATTTTAGTGTTAATATTTGAAAACTTTTATTGTTTCATTGATTTTTTTGAATTTGAATTCGAATCGGTTCCGAACTAACGCGAGATTAGCAAAAGTAACTGTGGTGACGTGGCATCATTAACGGAGGTTTACTGTAGCTTAATTACCCGGGCGTCACAATTCTCCTCCACTACAAGAAATCTCGTCTCGAGATTTAGGAGCAGGAGTAATGGGGAAGCGATCTGGTTATGAAATTCTAACGGATCTTCTCGGCCTTGGTTGCTCTTCTCGAAGAGGTCGATCCCTTACATTGACATCTTCATTACTCTGCTTCAGGTCATCATGGTGAAGTCGTCCTTTTCTTCTGGAACTCCAACGTACTTACGAATAGGTAAGGGGCAGCTCGGCTACGACATAATGCTTATGAGGGAAACAATCTGGGGTTAACGCATGAATGAGCATAAGATTATCTCTCGAGTTGAACATATAAAATACATCGAGAGTAAGGTACGAAGGTATAATAAGAGGTTCCAAGCGGATAGGTGGTTGCTCGAAGTCCGAACCAGAGTGAGAAAGGGGTTCAAAGTAGCGACAATAAATATTGCGTCTGATACCATAATAGAGCACTAGGAAGGTGGCCCATGAATTAAATACGAAGCCAAGCGTGGGGAATAACCACTAGAAACAGGGTTGTACGGGAGAGTCAGGTTTCGATCCAGTGGACCTGTGGGTTATGGGCCCACCATGTGGGTTAGAAGTAGGAAGGGCGGAGACGTCTTGCGTGATCATGCAAGCAAGGCATGTCAGGGGGTAGCCTGTCGATTATGTCGGCGACAACGTCGATACCAAGAGCGAGGGACGAAGAGAACTATTTTCCTGCTCGTTGAACGAGGCAGGCCAAGAGGCAAAGTCCTCATCCATCTGCGGTTACCGAAATGTCATCAACAATAGAAACAGGGTCTCACTGTCAGAGTTGTACACCGAGGTGTTTACCTACGCAGTGAATTATTACTGCTTAGATTATATAGATCACAAGAAAGGTTAAACCAAACAACGGAAAGGAAATATGGTTATCAAATTACACAAAACAAAGACAAGGAAAATGTGTTTAATCACATATTTCAGGGGTATATCCTTCCCAAGGACAAGCAGAGCATGATATCCATGACAGGATATAATGTAGAAAACTCTTTAGGTAGGGGAGAGAATTTTCATAACACTACCCATACAACGGTGTTTGGATAATTGAGCAGGAAACTTTTAGCCTTGGGCTCCAAATGTTCTTGTTGGAAATCGGAGTATCACAAACAAGCTCTTGAGATAGTATTGACATGGTCATCAGGTGAAGATCAGACTTTGGATACTCGAAGGATCCATCAGGAACAGCTTGTAGAATAAGTCTTACAATTTCCTCATGGAGGAATGGATAGCATTGCTAAAAGGAAAATTATAACAATAGGTCCTCCGGTCAGGTGTGCTAGGCATGACATCACCTTATCGGGTCATAGAAAGACCAATGTTATAACTCTTGGAAATATGTTCCCACCATCATATCTGACCGAGATTCAGATTTGATTGGTGTCAGGATACCTCAGACTCAGGATGCCCGAGAAGAAAGGTGCAAAACAAATTGACGGGATAACACTGTAAGATTCTCGGGAAATGAACTATGAAGTGATTTCCGTTAACAAGGGTTCATCATTATCCTAAGGAGAGGACAAGGAGGTGGATGATGAACTCAACGACAATTCTTCGAGATTTCCAAAAGATGGATTTCCACAATTAAGTGAACAAGGAGATAACATTTGTCAGATCAAATGATATAAGGAAGTATGCTCGAGGAAAACATACACAATTAAACATTGGTCGAAAGGTGCACCCGAAATATGGGTTGGGTTGCATGACCAATGTCAGAATGGTGATTCAATATCAACAGTCTAAGAATGAACGACCGACCATTAACCTCAAAGCAATAGGGTTGCTAGAAGTTTTGGGATTACACATCACAGTCCATTTGTCGGTGGTTAGAAATAACACGGTGACCAGGAAAGGAATGGTGATGGTGATAAGTATCACTTTTATCAAGAATTCTCCAGAGGTGATGAAATTCTCACAACATTGAGGACATAAGAGATGTTAATGTTCCAAGGTAAAGAATAACAATTACTGGATAACAAGGAACTCAAGGTATAACACCAAACACGAACAAGCTTGTGTTGGTGGGAAGGCAATAAAGTGGTCGATGATAACACAGATCATCAAGGGCAAGGATGGTATTTCTCATCATGAACTCAATTGATATCCTGGAAGAGCTCATAAGGTCGATGATGATCACGACACATTTGTCGAGAGATTTCACGAAGATGTAATCAACCAGCGACGACATCAAGTCAAAGGAATGAGGTAGCGGAAGGTTATTGGAACCATGGGTAGGACACAAACTTGAAATCAAGCTTGTTGTTCAAGGCGAACTGATATGACGAGGAAGATCGACGTAAGCTTAGCTCATCGTCGAAAATTTTGTGCTCCGGGAAGAAGGACCAGGTAGCACAGTTAGAAGTTTGCACCATAATGATATAGCCGATAAGGCTAGGAATGACTTGAAGGATTATTAAACTCGTAAGCAACCAGAATTACTTAGATTTATTGAATCGGAGTGCGGAATCGATTCACTTATCGGTGTTCTTGGTTGACGACAACCCAGAATCCAGGAAAATTGGAATCGGTGAGAAATAACAGTTGATGAAGAACCCATAAGAAGTTATGTAGTTCCCTGACATTCTCGCGGTACCAGAGGGTATACTCAAGGGTAGAGCGGGATAGAGGTTGGACAAGTGAAATCATTTGCAGAAGGCAAGAATTTAAACTTGTCCAAGAAATGGGAAAGAAGAACAATATGGTCGAAACCACGGTCGCAAAAAACCAAGCATAGATAAGAGAAGAAGTTATATCAAGGGGATTATTATTACTACGAGAAGCTTCCATGATAAGTTCCACCTCGGGTCCATGGGCATGAACACAAAGTTCAAGGTCGACTCCTACTTCTCCAAAGCATAACCTTACATTCGCTTCTCGTTTCGATAATGGCATTAGTTGTTGAAAGTTTTACCTGGTGCAATACCAGATAAGTATGACTCGTGAAATCTTTCGGGTTCACACCGATGAGGGAAGGCGTTGGTTCAATCCCATCAGGGCTTCTTACGAACATATACCATAAGCTTCAAGAGTAAATATCACCAGCTCAAAAGTAGAGCATGGTTGACAAAAGGAAAGGATACAATTTAACAACGGCATTATGTAATGGAGAAGGACTCACAAGGTGATTAATTATTAGGGACACTGTCGGATATAATAATCCAACAGTGGATATGGCGATCCACAGTGGAGCTGAGGTGAGTATCGATACCCAATCAGAGGAAGAAAGAATGCAAATGCAACAGATTATGGATTCATCTGAATAATTCAAAGCTTAATTGCAAAGGAATTATGATTTCCAAAACAAGGGATCAGAAGCAGGCATTCTGATCAAGGATGGATCACTTGAATATACCAGAGGCACAATCGACGACAGATAGTTTGGTCGAGAACCAGCTCAGTATCAAAATGACGTCTGAGCCGGAAAGATAATCCTAGGACTCGACTAATGATTGTGAACATTCGCACTCATGTTGAATCAAAAGGATCAAAATGACGATGCCTAAGGACACTAACGAATATTGCCAGACATATGGAAAGCATCCATCATGCAAGTAGACAAGTATGACAGAGCAATAAGCTACTAAGGATTTTTGGAGGATCGAATAGTATTTCGAAGACCATTGGGAAACACATGAACAACTGGGGGATGAGCGGATACTCGATAAGTGCGAGAATTACCCATAGGGGTATTCAGGTGACAAAGAACAACAAGGCGATAAGCTCAAAGGATTAACGAAACAACGACGAGTGTTTCGAGGTATCTGGTAATAACAAGACCAACTGGGGATGAATGTAAGAATAACAACTGCAAGTAGTTATCCATAAGGGTTGACGGTGGAAGGGGAATTGCAAATGCGATGAACATAAGTTCTCGGGTTAACAGCGGAGAGTATCTTCAGGGTCTTCACGTGCCGCAGACGATCATCATTAATAAGGGGCTCTCCGGGTGAAAGTGATAACGAGATCCTAATGTTAGATTTAGCAAAAATCATTTAACCCGAATAGAAGAGAGATCAGAGTCCTAGAGTATAGGTCGAGGAATAAAAGATCCTAATACCACCCAATGACGACGTGGGCCCGTAAGGCACACAGCCAAGTTAGTAAAAGTTTTGCAATGACTAGACTCAACTTCGGCAAAGGAGTTGGAAAGGGGGATTCCTACAGGCAGTCGGCTCTGATACCAACTTGTGACGCCCCTGATTCAATCATACACTAATCATGCACGCAAATGTGTACGATCAAGATCAGGGACTCACGGGACGATATCACAACACAACTCTAAAACATAAATAAGTCATACAAGCATCATAATACAAGCCAGGGGCCTCGAGGGCTCGAATACAAGTGCTTGATCATAGACGAGTCAGCGGAAGCAACAATATCTAAGTACAGACATAAGTTAAACAAGTTTGCCTTAAGAAGGCTAGCACAAACTGGGATACAGATCGAAAGAGGCGCAGGCCTCCTGCCTGGGATCCTCCTAACTACTCCTGGTCATCGTCAGCGGCCTGCACGTAGTAGTAGGCACCTCCAGTGTAGTAGGAATCATCGTCGACGGTGGCGTCTGGCTCCAGGGCTCCAGCATCTGGTTGCGACAACCAGGTAGAAGGGAAAGGGGAAAAGAGGGAGAAAAGCAACCGTGAGTACTCATACAAAGAACTCGCAAGCAAGGAACTACACTACATATGCATGGGTATATGTGTAAGGAGGCCATATCAGTGGACTGAACTGCAGAATGCTAGAATAAGAGGGGGATAGCTAGTCCTATCGAAGACTACGCTTCTGGCAGCCTCCGTCTTGTAGCATGTAGAAGAGAGTAGATTGAAGTCCTCCAAGTAGCATCTCCAAGTAGCAACTCCAAGTAACATCTCCAGTAGCATCGCATAGCATAATCCTACCCGGCGATCCTCCCCTCGTCGCCCTGTGGAAAAGCGATCACCGGGTTGTCTGTGGAACTTGGAAGGGTGTGTTTTATTAAGTATCCGGTTCTAGTTGTCATAAGGTCAAGGTACAACTCCAAGTCGTCCTGTTACCGAAGATCACGGCTATTCGAATAGATTAACTTCCCTGCAGGGGTGCACCAACTTACCCAACACGCTTGATCCCATTTGGCCGGACACACTTTCCTGGGTCATGCCTGGCCGCGGAAGATCAACACGTCGCAGCCCCACCTAGGCACAACAGAGAGGTCAGCACGCCGGTCTAAACCTAAGCGCACAGGGGTCTAGGCCCATCGCCCTTAGCACACCTGCACGTTGCGTACGCGGCTGGTGAGCAGACCTAGCAACCTCCATTACAAAGGAAGTTGCGTTAACGCAGTCCAACCCGGCGCGCGCCACTCAGTCGCTGACGTCACGAAGGCTTCGGCTGATACCACGACGCCGGGATACCCATAACTACTCCCGCGTAGATGGTTAGTGCGTATAGGCTCGTAGCCAACTCAGATCAAATACCAAGATCTCGTTAAGCGTGTTAAATATCCGCGAATGTCGACCAGGGCCAGGCCCACCTGTCTCCTAAGTGGTCTCAACCTGCCCTGCTGCTCCGCCACAAAGTAACAGTCGGGGGCCGTCGGGAACCCAGGCCCACCTCTACCGGGATGGAGCCACCTGCCCCTTCAGCCCCCATCTCCGAACAGTATCACAGGTAATGTAACTGTGCAAAGTATATCGTATATGCCCGTGATCACCTCCCGAAGTGATCACGGCCCAGTAGTATAGCATGGCAGACGGACAAGAGTGTAGGGCCACTGATGGAACACTAGCATCCTATACTAAGCAGTAGGATAGCAGGTAATGGTAACAACAGTAGTAGCAAGGACAGGTTATGCATCAGGATAGGAATAACGGAAAGCAGTAACATGCTACACTACTCTAATGCAAGCAGTATAGAGAAAGAGTAGGCGATATCTGGTGATCAAAGGGGGGGCTTGCCTGGTTGCTCTGGCAAGGAGGGGTCATCTTCGATGTAGTCGAACACACGGACATCGGCAGCGGTCTCGGAGTCTACCGGAAAGGAGTAACGGATGGGGAACACAATAAATAACAGAGCAATCAAATGCAACACAAAGCAAGACGCGGCAATACGCGGTGCTAGGTATGTCCTAACGCGGTATTATGTGATACCGGCGAAAGGGGGAAACATCCGGGAAAGTATTCCCGGTGTTTCGCGTTTTCGGACAGATGAACCGGAGGGGAAAAGTTGCGTGTTTGCTATGCTAGGGATGTGTGGCTGACAAACGGGCTGCGTATCCGGGTTCGTCTCGTCGTTTTGAGCAACTTTCATGTTGAAAATAATTTAATCCGAGTTACGGATTAAAAGTTATGATTTTCTAAAGATTTTATTAATTTCTGGAATTTAATTAATTATTTAAATTAATTCGAAAATGGAATAATGACATCAGCATGATGTCATGCTGACGTCAGTAGTCAACAGAGTTGACTGGTCAACCTGACCAGTGGGTCCCACTGGTCAGTGACACATTTTAATTAAACATTTTAATTAACCTAATTAGTATCAATTAGGGGTGTGCCCCACTGTCATTGACTACTTAATTAACTAATTAACAGATTAGGTTAATTAGGTAACTAATGTGTAATTAGTTTAATTAGTTGTTTAATTTAATTAATCAAAATTAATTAAGTTAATTAATTAATTAATTAATTAATTTTATTTTTATTCTTAGTTACGTTCTGGGGCGGGCCCCACATGTCATAAGGCCATAGGGGCCTTAACGGGCACAGGCACACGTTAACGGGCGGTGGTGCGGGCGCCCAAACGGACGGGTGCCCGAGGGGGCACCGAGCAGGCCCGACGCACGCTGGCGCCGGCGGCGGAGGTGGCTCGGCAGGGAGCCGCAGGGCGGTGGCGGGGCAACGCCGGGTCCATGGTGACCAACAGGGGCGCGGCCACGGTGAACAGAGGAAGGCCTGTGGCGCGAGCCTTCGCGACGAGCAAAGGGGAAGGGGCGGTGACCAGCGGGCGGGGGGGACGACGGGCACGGCCCGGTCGGTGTAGCGCGTGGCCAGGGCGCGGCCGGCCGCGGTGAGCGTGGGGCCGGAGCGCACGAGGCGCGGCGACGGTCGTGGGGGAGAGGGAGTGCGAGGAGAGGGGGCGGGAGCCCGGGGCCTCACCGCGGGTTCGCAGTGTCAAGGGCAGCGGGCTCGACGGAGGTCAGGGACGACGGGGCGGTGGCGACTCGGGCGGTTCGGCGAGGACGAGGACGACACGCGTGGGGAGGAGACGAGGTCGAGGCGGCGTTGCCGATGGCGGAGCGGTCCGGCGAGGGGCGGCTCCGGCGTCAGCGTCGTGCAGCGAGGGCGAGGCGGCGTCGGGGTTCAGGCAGCGAGCGGCGGCCTCTTCCTCTCGATCCCGATCCAAATCGGGGGAGAGGGGGGGAGCGAGTGGGGCGAGTGGGGCGTGGGTGCAGGTTAGGGTTTGCGGGGGTGGGGGGATAAGGAGAGGGAGTGGTGGTCGGTTGGGCCGGTGGGTTGGCCCAATAGGGTTGTGGCCTGCTGGGCCGGAGCCCAGTGGGGGGGGTTGCTTTCTCTTTTTTTTGGTTAGTTTGTTTTCTGTTTTTGTATTTTCTTTCTTTTATTTTTTTTACTCTTTATTTATTTTTCCTTTCTGTTTTATTTCTAGTTTCTCTTTCATTTAGTTTTTATCTAATATTAAAATGATCCCGAATTTAGTAATACATTAAAACCCACTATAACAATAGGTCTTACCCCAAAACAAATTAGTTTAGTATTTTGTTAATTATAAAAGCATTTAAATATTGGTTTTTGCTACTGTTTTATTCACCCAAGGGCATTTAAACATTTTATAAAAAATGTGGTTTCTCCACCATAATTACCTATGCATTAGTTGGATCACTCCGAACATTTTAGTGTTAGTATTTGAAAACTTTTATTGTTTTATTGATTTTTTTGAATTTGAATTCGAATCGGTTCCGAACTAACGCGAGATTAGCAACAGTAACCGTGGTGATGTGGCATCATTAACGGAGGTTTACTGTAGCTTAATTACCCGGGCGTCACACACACCCGCCCCCCTACAGGGCATGCCCCCTGTCTTGTGGGCCCCTTAGGCGGCCACCGACGTACTTCTTCCTCCTATATAAGCCTACGTACCCCGAAAACATCCAAGGAGCCACCGAAACACAATTTCCACCGCTGTAACCTTCTGTATCCGCGAGATCCCATCTTGGAGCCTTCATCGGCGCTCTGCAGGAGGGGGAATCGACCACTGAGGGCTTCTACATCAACACCATAGCCCTTTTGATGAGTTGTGAGTAGTTCACCACAGACCTTCGGGTCCACAGTTATTAGCTATATGGCTTCTTCTCTCTTTTTGGATCTCAATACAATGTTCTCCCCCTCTCGTGTGGAGATCTATTCGATGTAAACTCTTTTTGCGGTGTGTTTGTCGAGATCCGATGAATTGTGGGTTTATGATCAAGTTTATCTATGAGAAATATTTGAATCTCCTCTGAATTCTTTTATGTATGATTGAGTTATCTTTGCAAGTCTCTTCGAATTATCAGTTTCGTTTGGCCTACTAGATTGGTCTTTCTTGCCATGGGAGAAGTGCTTAGCTTTGGGTTCAATCTTGCGGTGTTCTTACCCAGTGACAGAAAGGGTTGCAAGACACGTATTGTATTGTTGCCATCGAGGATAACAAGACCGGGTTTATATCATATTGCATGAGTTTATCCCTCTACATCATGTCATCTTGCTTAATGCGTTACTCTGTTCTTATGAACTTAATACTGTAGATGCAGGCAGGAGTCGATCGATGTGTGGAGTAATAGTAGTAGATGCAGGCAGGAGTCGGTCTACTTGTTGCGGACGTGATGCCTATATACATGATCATGCCTAGATAATCTCATAGTTATTCGCTTTTCTATCAATTGCTCGACAGTAATTTGTTCACCCACCATAATACTTATGCTATCTCGAGAGAAGCCTCTAGTGAAACCTATGGCCCCCTGGTCTATCTATTATCATATTTGCTTTCAATCTACTTTTATTTGCATCTATCTTATAAAATACCAAAAATATATTTATCTTATCATACTATCTCTATCAGATCTCACTTTCGCAAGTGGCCGTGAAGGGATTGACAACCCCTTTATTGCGTTGGTTGCGAGTTCTTTGTTTCTTTATGTAGGTGCGTGGGACTTTTGAGGAGCCTCCTACTGGATTGATACCTTGGTTCTCAAAAACTGAGGGAAATACTTAGGCTACTCTGCTGCATCACCCTTTCCTCTTCAAGGAAAACCAAGGCAAGCTCAAGACGTAGCAATAACACCTATCTGTCTAGAGAGTGTGCATCTCTCAAGAGTAATAGGTACAAGAACTCACTCAGATCTACTATGATGCTTAATCACTATCTAAGTTTTGGCTCTTGATTTTCTCTTAGTGGATCTTAAACTCAAATCTCTCGGGGAGGGGTGCTCAAATAGTCTTATCAGAATCTGAAGTAGAGCAGCCCATGAAAAACGTTGGAATGGGGTGACTATTTATACCCGCGGCCTTCCATGATGGGGAAATGACCATTTAGGACACGCGATCTAGCCAATGGCCAACTCACGCATTCCTAACGATTGGATTTCGATTACATGGCAACTTTACTTGAAGAACACGTAAAGTTGGCTCCTCGGTCTGAAGCATATCTCTTGCAGCCCAGAAGATCAATCTCATTGGTTGGCAAGTAATGTTTTGGTGCACAAAGAGATTTCTCTCAGTCTTTCATGGGTTTTTACTAAGAATCACAGCACACTTAAGTCTCAAATACCTTGCCCCTCTTAATAGTATAGTGGTCCTATGACTCAAATAAGAGAAAGAAGAATAATGGCACAAATGCTACGTCTCACTTCGCCTTCAATCTTCTTGAGTGCAGCCATTTCTTCCCGGACACACCAAAGAACAATTGCTTCACTTCAGCAATATATAAAGGGGTCAACTTCATCACACAATCTTTTGAGTAAAGTTTCTTCTTGAAACATCTCTCTCTCTTCTCTGCAATGCAGATACTTCTCATTGAAGTTCTTCAAACTTCTCGTCAAAATGTAGCATTTTTCTCAATACGTTAGGGATTATTTCTCTCTGTGTGCACTAGCAAACAAATTAGTCCCTTACTGTTTCTGGAAAATATCTCCAGAACCCAAGGGGCAAGTCATTGCACCAACAGTCATGGAATCATGGTCGTGATCAGGAAAATGGAACCATCATGCAACACTTGAGCTAGTCCTAGAGGTGAGACTAGGAATCTATTTTACCGCTTATTATTCCACACATGCATATGAGTTTTCCTATGAGCCTCTTGGATATACAGACTCGAGAACCATTGCAACTGTAACATATAACATAAAAATTAAACAAACATGGAAATGAATAATACTCCCTTTGATCCAAAATAATGTCACAGTTTTGAACTAAGATTAGTTCAACCTTAGTTCAAAGTTGCGACACTTATTATGGATTGGAGGGAGTAACTTTTATTATTACATCTGGGACATATTTTTCTTAAGAAGGCATGTGCATGATACACACATTGATGAAATCATTTGCATATAACTAAAGTTGCCAACAACTACAACAAAAGGGTAGTTGGGTACTTGTATGAGTGCGCTCTCCCATACCAATGCTAGTACAAGGCATCGTCGGGCCGAAGACTTCATACCAGTTCATTTCCGTGAAGGCACCATGATCGATTTCGAAATGCTACACCCTTGAAACCCTAATCGAAAGGACTGTAACTATATAAAGGAGAAAGAGGACTTTGGAACCCTCGCCTCGCTTTGCCAAGTCCATCCACACAACGGTTCACCCATCGTCATTCACTCCTTGCGATAATCATCTCCACCATAGGCACAGATTCATCTTGTACTTGAGGTTTACTCGTGACTGGGAAGATTGTAAGGAGATTTAATCATTAATCTTAAAGAAACCCTTTTGCAATATGTCTTGCATATCATCTTATCGCGATGTGTGAGTAGTCCTCAAGGGGTAAGGGTGGAGGCATAGCCTCGTAGCCAACTGATAAGTCCATTTTGCATCATGCTTTTATATCGATATTTATTGCATTATGGACTGCTATTACACGTTATGTCACAATACTTATGGATATTCTCTCTTATTTTACAAGGTTTACATAAAGAGGGAGAATGCCGGCACCTGGGATTCTGGGTTGGAAAAGGAGCAAATATTGGAGACCTATTCTGCACAGCTCCAAAAGTCCTGAAACTCCATGAAAGTCATTTTTGGAATTAATGATAAATATTTAGCATAA
Organism: Triticum aestivum; assembly: GCF_018294505.1. NCBI lineage: Eukaryota > Viridiplantae > Streptophyta > Magnoliopsida > Poales > Poaceae > Triticum > Triticum aestivum. The sequence continues at coordinate 452,387,520 of NC_057804.1, forward strand.
GAAATACCTAAGGGGGCCCACCCACCGTCCACGAGGGTGGGGGGCGCGCCCTACCCCCCTGGGCGCACCCCCTGCCACGTGGGCCACCTGGCAGCCCTCCGATGCCCATCTTCTGCTATATGAAGTCTTTTACCCTGAAAAAATCATAAGCAAGCTTTCGGGGGGAACTCCGTCGCCACGAGGCGGAACCAATCTAGGGCTCCGGCGAAGCTGTTCTGTCGGGGAAACATCCCTCCGGGAGGGGGAAATCATCACCACCATCATCACCATCGATCCTCTCATCGGGAGAGGGTCAATCTCCATCAACATCTTCACCAGCACCATCTCCTCTCAAACCCTAGTTCATCTCTTGTATCCAATCTTTGTACCAAAACCTCAGATTGGTACCTATGGGTTGCTAGTAGTGTTGATTACTCCTTGTAGTTGATGCTAGTTGGTTTATTTGGTGGAAGATCATATGTTCATATCCTTAATGCATATTAATACTCCTCTGATTATGAACATGAATATGCTTTGTGAGTAGTTACGTTTGTTCCTGGGGACATGGCTGAAGTCTTGCTATTAGTAGTCATGTGAATTTGGTATTCGTTCGATATTTTGATGAGATGTATGTCATCTCCCTCTAGTGGTGTTATGTGAACGTCGACTACATGACACTTCACCATTGTTTGGGCCTAGAGGAAGGTATTGGGAAGTAATAAGTAGATGATGGGTTGCTAGAGTTACAGAAGCTTAAGCCCTAGTTTATGTGTTGCTTCGTAAGGGGCTGATTTGGATCCATATGTTTCATGCTATGGTTAGGTTTACCTTAATACTTCTTTTGTAGTTGCGGATGCTTGGGTTAATCATAAGTGGGATGCTTGTCCAAGAAAGGGTAGTACCCAATCACCGGTCCACCCACATACCAAATTATCAAAGAAACAAACGCGAATCATATGAGCGTGATGAAAACTAGCTTGATGATAACTCCCATGTGTCCTCGGGAGCGCTTTTCTTATTATAAGAACTTGTCCAGGCTTGTCCTTTGCTACAAAAAGGATTGGGCCACCTTGCTGCACCTTATTGACTTTAATTGCTTGTTACCCATTACAAATTATCTTATCACAAAACTATCTGTTACCTACAATTTCAGTGCTTGCAGAGAATACCTTACTGAAAACCGCTTGTCATTTCCTTCTGCTCCTTGTTGGGTTCGACACTCTTAGTTATCGAAAGGACTACGATAGATACCCTACACTTGTGAGTCATCAAGACTCTTTTCTGGCGACGTTGCCGGGGAATGAAGCGCCTTTGGTAAGTGGAACTTGGTAAGGAAACATTTATATAGTGTGCTGAAATTTGCTGTCACTTGTTACTATGGAAACTAATCCTTTGAGGGGCTTGTTCGGGGTATCTTCACCCTGACCAGTAGAGCAAAGATTTGCTCCTCACCCTACTGAACCTACTGAAAATGTTTACTTTGAAATTCCTTCGGGTATGGTAGAGAAACTGCTAGCTAATCCCTTTGCAGGAGATGGAACATTGCATCCCGATTTACACCTTATCTATGTGGATGAAGTTTGTGGATTATTTAAGCGTGCAGGTATGCTCGATGATGTTATTAAGAAGAAGGTTTTCCCTTTATCTTTGAAGGGAGATGCATTGACATGGTATAGGCTATGTGATGATATGGGATGCTGGGACTATAAACTATTGAAATTGGAATTTCACCAGAAGTTTTATCCTATGCATCTTGTTCATCGTGATCGTAATTATATATATAATTTTTGGTCTCGCAAAGGAGAAAGTATCGCTCAAGCTTGGGGGAGGCTTAAGTCAATGTTATATTCATGCCCCAATCATGAGCTCTCAAGAGAAATGATTGTTCAAAACTTTTATGCTCGTCTTTATCTCAACAATCGCACCATGCTTGATACTTCTTGTGCTGGGTATTTTATGATGAAGACTATTGAATTCAAATGGAATTTATTGGAAAGGATTAAATGCAACTCTGAAGATTGGGATTCCGACGATGGTAAGGAGTCAGGTATTACACAAGTTTGATTGTGTTAAATATTTTATGGATACCGATGCTTTTCGTGGATTTAGCTCTAAATATGGACTTGACTCTGAGATAGTAGCTTCTTTCTGTGAATCATTTGCTACTCACGTTGATCTCCCTAAGGATAAGTGGTTTAAATATAATCCTCCCACTAAAGTAAAAGTAGTTGCACCTATTACAGTTGAAGAAAAGACTATCACTTATAATGATCCTATTGTTCCTTCTACTTATATTGAGAAACAACCTTTCCCTGTTACGATAAAGGATCATGCTAAAGCTTCAATTGTGGTTCGTAAGGGTAATACTAAAACATATACACCTCCTAAGCAAATTAAAGTTGAACCTAGTACTGCTATGGTTAATATTTATTTTTGTGAACAAGCTGCTAGAATCGCTAGACCTGATGCTAAGACACATAGACCTGTTGTAGGCATGCCTGTTATTTCTGTTAAAATAGGAGATCATTTTTATCATGGCTTATGTGATATGGGTGTTGGTGCTAGTGCAATACCCTTTTCCTTATATGAAGAAATTATGCATGATATTGCACCTGCTGAGGTAGAAGATATTGATGTTATAATTAAGCTTGCCAATAGAGATACTATTTCACCAATTGGGATTATTAGAGATGTTGAAGTCAAATATCTTGCTGATTTTCTTGTTCTTGGCTCCCCACAAGATGACTTTTGTCCCATCATATTTGGTAGACCCTTCTTGAACACTGTTAATGCTAAGATTGATTGCGAAAAAGATGTTGTTACGATTGGCTTAGGAGATATGTCTCATGAGTTTAATTTTGCTAAATTTCGTAAACAACCCCATGATAAAGAATTGCCTAGTAAGGATGAAATTATTGGTCTTGCTTCTATTGTCATGCCTCCTACTGATCCTTTAGAACAATATTTGCTAGACCATGAAAATGATATGTTTATTAATGAAAGAAGGGAAATAGATGAAGTATTCTTTAAACAGGGTCCTATTTTGAAACACAACTTGCCTGTTGAAATCCTAGGGGATCCTCCTCCACCCAAGGGTGATCCCGTGTTTGAGCTTAAACCATTACCTGATACTCTTAAATATGCTTATCTTGATGAAAAGAAGATATATCCTGTTATTATTAGTGCTAACCTTTCAGAGCAAGAAGAGGAAAGATTATTGAAAACTCTGAAGAAGCACCGTGCTGCTATTGGATATACTCTTGATGATCTTAAGGGTATTAGTCCCACTCTCTGCCAACACAAAATAAAATTGGAAGAAGGCGCCAAACCAGTTATTGATCATCAACGACGGTTAAATCCTAAGATGAAAGAAGTGGTAAGAAAGGAAATACTGAAGCTCCTTGAGGCAGGTATAATTTATCTGGTTGCTGATAGTTAGTGGGTAATTCATGTCCATTGCATTCCTAAGAAGGGAGGTATTACTGTTGTTCCTAATAATAAAGATGAATTGATCCTGCAAAGAATTATTACAGGTTATAGGATGGTAATTGATTTCCGCAAATTAAATAAAGCTACTAAGAAAGATCATTACCCTTTACCTTTTATTGATCAAATGCTAGACAGACTATCCAAACATACACATTTTTGCTTTCTAGATGGTTACTCTGGTTTCTCTCAAATACCCGTGTCAGCGGAGGATCAAGAAAAGACCACTTTTACTTGCCCTTTCGGTACTTTTTCTTATAGACGTATGCCTTTTGGTTTATCTAATGCACGTGCTACCTTTCAAAGATGCATGATGGCTATATTCTCTGACTTTTGTGAAAATATTTGTGAGGTATTCATGGATAATTTCTCCGTTTATGGATCCTATTTTGATGATTGCTTGAGCAACCTTGATCGAGTTTTGTAGAGATGTGAAGACCCTAGTCTCGTCTTGAATTGGGAAAAGTGCCACTTTATGGTTAATGAAGGCATTGTCTTGGGGCACAAAATTTCTGAGAAAGGTATTAAAGTGGATAAAGCTGAGGTTGATGCTATTGAAAAGATGTCGTGTCCCAAGGACATTAAAGGTATAAGAAGTTTCCTTGGTCATGCTGGTTTTTATAGGAGGTTCATTAAGGACTTTTCTAAAATTTCTAGGCCTCTAACTAATCTATGGCAAAAAGATATTCCTTTTGTCTTCGATGATGATTGTGTAGAAGCATTTGAAATACTTAAGAAAGCTTTGATTTCTGCACCTATTGTTCAGCCACCTGATTGGAACTTACCCTTTGAAATTATGTGTGATGCTAGTGATTATGTTGTAGGTGTTGTTCTAGGACAAAGAGTCGATAAGAAATTAAATGTTATTCAATATGCTAGTAAAACTCTAGACACTGCCTAGAGAAATTATGCTACTACTGAAAAAGAATTCTTAGCAATTGTATTTGCTTGTGATAAGTTCAGACCTTATATTGTTGATTCTAAAGTAACTATTCACACTGATCATGCTGCTATTAAATATCTCATGGAAAAGAAAGATGCTAAACCTAGACTTATTAGATGGGTTCTCTTGCTCCAAGAATTTGATTTCCATATTATTTATAGAAAGGGACCTGAGAACCCCGTTGCAGACAACTTGTCTAGGTTAGAGAATATTTCTTGATGGCCCACTACCTATTAATGATAGCTTTCCTAATGAACAATTAGCTGTCATAAATGCTTCTCGTACTGCTCCATGGTATGCTGATTATGCTAATTACATTGTTGCTAAATTTATACCACCTAGTTTCACATACCAGCAAAAGAAAAAGTTCTTCTATGATTTAAGACATTACTTCTGGGATGACCCACACCTTTATAAAGAAGGAGTAGATGGTGTTATTAGACGTTATGTACCTGAGCATGAACAGGAACAGATCCTACGCAAGTGTCACTCCGAGGCATATGGAGGACACCATGCTGGAGGTAGAACTACACATAAGGTATTGCAATCCGGTTTTCATTGGCCTACTCTCTTCAAAGATGCTCGTAAGTTTGTCTTGTCTTGTGATGAATGTCAAAGAATTGGTAATATTAGTAGACGTCAAGAAATGCCTATGAATCACTCTCTTGTTATTGAACCATTTAATGGTTAGGGCTTTGATTATATGGGACCGTTTCCTGCCTCTAATGGGTATACACATATTTTAGTTGCTGTTGATTACGTTACTAAGTGGGTAGAAGCTATTCCAACTAGTAGTGCTGATCATAACACCTCTATTAAGATTCTTAAAGAAGTTATTTTTCCGAGGTTTGGAGTCCCTAGATACTTAGTGACTGATGGTGGTTCACATTTTATTCATGGCGCTTTTCGTAAAATGCTTGCTAAGTATGATGTTAATCATAGAACTGCATCTCCTTATCACCCACAATCTAGTGGTCAAGTAGAACTTAGCAAGCAATAGAGTAAATTAATATTGCAAAAGACTGTTAATAGATCTAGAAAGAATTGGTCCAAGAAACTTGATGGTGCATTATGGGCTTATAGAACTGCATATAAGAATCCTATGGGTATGTCTCCATATAAAATAGTTTATGGAAAAGCATGTCACTTACCTCTTGAACTTGAACATAAGGCATATTGGGCCATTAAAGAGCTCAATTATGATTTCAAACTTGCCGGTGAGAAGAGATTATTTGATATTAGCTCACTCGATGAATGGAGAACTCAAGCCTATGAGAATGCCAAGTTGTTTAAAGAAAAAGTTAAAAGATGGCATGACAAAAGGCTACAAAAGTGTGAGTTTAATGTAGGTGATTATGTTTTGCTACTCAACTCTCATTTAAGATTTTTTGCAGGAAAACTTCTCTCTAAATGGGAAGGCCCTTACGTTATCGAGGAGGTCTATCGTTCCGGTGCCATAAAAATCAACAAATTCGAAGGCACAAATCCGAAGGCCGTGAACGGCCAAAGAATCAAACATTATATCTCAGGTAATCCTATAAATGTTGAAACTAATGTTATTGAAATCATGACCCCGGAGGAATACATAAGATACACTTTCCAGAACGTTTCAGACCCCAAAAAGGAATAGGTATGTGGTACGGTAAGTAAACCGACTCCAAAACAGTTCTAATAGCAATTTTTCTCCGTTTTGGAATTTTTAAGAAAATAGGAAAATAAGTAGTCCGGGAAGGACACGAGGCTTCCACGAGGGTGGAGGGCGTGCCCTACCCCCCTGGGCGCGCCCCCTACCTCGTGAACACCTCATGTGCTCTCCAGACTCTATTTTCTTGTATGATGCTTCTTTTGGTCGATAAAAATTCATTATATAATCTCCCGAAGATTTTGACCACCGTATCACGCAAAAATCCTCTGTCTTTGTTTCAAGCTATTTTTCTGACAGATCTAGAGCAACATGATGTCTTCAAGCGCCCCAAGGACAAGTTTTTCAGAGGGTCATTGTAACACCCCGGATTCGATGCGCCAGGTGTCTGCCAGTTATTCGCCGTCGTTGCCATGTCATTTGATTGCGTGTTGCATTTTATCATGTCATCATGTGCATTTCATTTTGCATACGTGTTCATCTCATGCATCCGAGCATTTTCCCCGTTGTCCGTTTTGCAATTCGGCGCTCCTATGTCCTCTGGCGTCCCCCCTTTTGTCTCTTGTTGTGAGTGGGTGTTAAACATTCTCGGAATGGACCGAGGTTTGCCAAGCGGCCTTGGTATACCACCGGTAGACCGCCTGTCAAGTTTCGTGCCATTCGGAGGTCGTTTGGTACTCCAACGGTTAACCGGGTAACCGCAAAAGCCCCTTCTCCTTGCAGCCCAACACCTCTCCAAAGTGGCCCAAAACCCATCTAACTCCCCTCCATGCTCTCGGTCGTTCGATCACGATCGTGTGGGCGAAAACCGCTCCTCATTTGGACTCTCCTAGCTCCCTCTACCTATAAATATGTGCCTCCCCCCGAAATTCACGGATGAAAATCCCCCGAAACCCTAAATCTCCTCCCTCTCCGTGCCGGACACGTCCACCCCGGCCGGACATGTCCGCCGCCGACTCCCATGCCAATCGGAGTGTGCCACGTCGCCGCCGCCGGCTCCCTCTCTCTCCTCCGCCGCGGCCCGCCAGGCCCATCGCGGGCCCGTGCGAGCCCACCACTGCCCCGCGTCTGCGCCGTCGCGCCTCGTGCACCGGCCCGCGCCGTCGCCCGCGCGAGCCCGTCGCCTCCCGACGCCGTCCGCCGCCGGTGGCCGGATTCGCCCGCCCGCTCCCCGCCGGCGTCCAACCGCCCCGCCACCGCTCATCCCCGCCGGAGCCCGAGCTCCTCACGGCCCGGCCGCGCTCCGCCGCGCCGCCGCCCGTCCCGATCCGCCTTCGGCCTCCCCACCGCCGGGACCTCCATGGCTGGCGCCGCCATGGAGCTCGCCGGAGCTCGGCGCTGCCGCCTCCGCCCGTCGGCGCCCCGTGCCATCCCCGTCGACCCGCGCCTCCACCGCGTCCCCGCCGTCCCCTCGCCTCCACCGCGGATCCCTCGTCGCCGGCGCCGCCCTCCTCGCCGGAGTTCGCGGAACCTTGCCGGAGACGAAACTGGATCAGATCCACGCATCCCCGGAACCAAACGTCACGTCCCCGTATCCCAGATCCCTCCGTCCCGCGTTGACTTTCGCGGAGGTATAAATCTGCTAAGTCCCAGATCTGTGTAATTTTCATGCCATGTTCATCGCATCGTATCTCTGCATCCGTAGCTCCGTTTTGCGCGTGCAATATGTCGAATTGTCCGTCTCAGCGAGTACATCATTTCATTCCATTGCATCGTATTCATTTGAGCTCATCTTGATGCCCGAATCATCATTGCAATAGTGCTTCATAATGTTTTCTGATGTCTGTTAACATAACATGCACTTTTGTCATTTTTACCATGTTTGATGTGTGCATCCTATGAGGTTGATGTCTACATGTGTTTTGATCTATGCCATGTATTCTTTACAGAGGTGCTTACCATGTATTTTTGTGATCAATGTGGTGACTAGAACAAGCATGCAAACTAGGCTTCGTAATGTTGCTGATTTTAGTCCCTTTTCTGCTGTTATTTTGATGCCATGTAAACTTGATGCTACAGAGAGATCCATGCATATTTTGAGATACTTCAGTAAGGATGTTTTGAACATATGGTGATGCTCTATCCATCCCTGCCCTTGGTTGCAATTATGGAGTAGTCTAGCATGTCATTTTCGTGCTCTACTTTTGCTTCAAAATGTTTCCTGGCAGATTGTTTACATATTCAATTTTGCCAAGGTTGTTGTAGTTGATCCATGCACCCTATGGACTTGCTATTGCCATGCTTAGCTTCATAAACATGTCTTCTTACTGTTGGTTTCATTGCCATGCCATGTTTTGCTCTGTAGTGAGTTGCACAAGCTCATATACATGCCTTCATAATTCTGTTTCTGCCATGTTTGAATCTGTAATATAACTTGCCATGTTCACGTGGGTGCCATCATATTTTCTGATCCTTTTTGTCTCATGGTCAGTAAGGGACTTTTGTTCTATGCATTTAGTAGATTCATGACATGCCTTTGTTTGCCATGATAAGTTCCTGTAACATGTTGTTTGATAGCTCTAAACATTGCAACCTGATGTTACTTTCTGCAAAGTCTGAACTGTTATTATTTGCTATCTTGCCATGTGTGTTTGAGCATGTTCTAGTGATTTCTGGAGATAGCTCAGTGTTCATGTTTTGTTATGCTTTACCTGTACATCATGCCCATTTCTTTTGTTTTCATATTATGGTACTTTAGCATGTTGTTTTGATGCTTGCAATATGCCTAGTTGCTGTTTTGGACAGATTGTTGTTATGACTTGTATAGAGTGTATGTGTTGCCCCGTTGCTCCGTTTTGAGTGTGCTCTATATGAAACTTGCTTGTTTTTGCATGTAGTTTCATATTATCATGTTGCATCCTTGTTTTGAGGTGTTTGCTTGATGTTTGAATGCCTTTTGCATCAATGCCATGTTTAACTTGTTTTGCTCATATCTTCTAGATCGTAGCTCCGATTAAATGAACTTTATATGTAACTTGACTAGAATCTCGTGTAGATCATCTTGGTGCATCTTAAATTGCTGTTTAACAACTTGAACATAAGGTTTATTCAGATCTGGACCGACTTTGAAATTTGCATATGAGGACTTACCGGAATTGTTATATGTTGTTCCCGGCCTCATTTAAACTTGCCTTGATGTGTTGTTCTTGTTTGCATCATCTCTTGCCATGAGTAGCTTCATGTAGCTTTGTCATGCATCATGCTTGTTGTGCATCATGTCTTGTTCATGTGTTGTGTGTTTACTATGGTGTGTTCTTCTTCTTGTTAGTTCTTGTTTCGTTGCGATCGTGAGGATTCGTTCGTCTACGCTTGGTTCGGCTTCATCCATTCGTCTTCTTCATGGACTCGTTCTTCTTCCTTGCGGGATTTCAGGCAAGATGACCGCTACCTTGGATCTCACTACTATCATTGCTATGCTAGTTGCTTCGTTCTATCGCTATGCTACGTTACCTATCTTTTGCTCATCAAGCCTCCCATATTGCCATGAACCTCTAACCTTTGACACCTTTCCTATGAAAACCGTTGCTTGGCTATGTTACCGCTTTGCTCAGCCCCTCTTATAGCGTTGCTAGTTGCAGGTGAAGTTGAAGATTGCTCCATGGTGGACAGGATTTTGGTTGGGATATCACAATATCTCTTATATTATTAATGCATCTATATACTTGGTAAAGGGTGGAAGACTTGGCCTTTTGCCTGGTGTTTTGTTCCACTCTTGCCGCCCTAGTTTCCGTCATACCGGTGTTATGTTCCCGGATTTTGTGTTCCTTACGCGGTTGGGTGATTTATGGGACCCCCTCGACAGTTCGCTTTGAATAAAACTCCTCCAGCAAGGCCCAACCTTGGTTTTACCATTTGCCTCACCACCACCTATACCCTTCCCTTGGGTCGGCCAACCCGAGGGTCATCTTTATTTTAGCCCCCCCGGGCCAGTGCTTGTCTAAGTGTTGGTCCGAACCGAGCCGCCTGCGGGGCCCCCTCGGGGCAACTCGAGGTCTGGTTTTACTCGTAGCCTGTCTCATCCGGTGTTGCCCTGAGAACGAGATATGTGCAGCTCCTATCAGGATTGTCGGCGCATCGGGCGGTTTTGCTGGTCTTGTTTTACCATTGTCGAAATGTCTTGTAAACCGGGATTCTGAGTCTGATCGGGTCTTCCTGGGAGAAGGTATATCCTTCATTGATCGCGAGAGCTTATCATGGGCTAAGTTGGGACACCCCTGCAGGGTATAATCTTTCGAAAGCCGTGCCTCCGGTTATAGGCAGATGGGAATTTGTTAATGTCCGATTGTAGATAACTTGACACCAGATCCGAATTAAAACGCATCAACCGCGTGTGTAGCCGTGATGGTCTCTTTTCGGCGGAGTCCGGGAAGTGAACACGGTTTCTGGGTTATGTTTGACGTAAGTAGGAGTTCAGGATCACTTCTTGATCATTGCTAGCTTCATGACCGTTCCGCTTGTTCTCTTCTCGCTCTTATTTGCGTATGTTAGCCACCATATATGCTTAGTCGCTGCTGCAGCCTCACCACTTTATCCCTTCCTTTCCCTTTAAGCTTTGCTAGTCTTGATACCCATGGTAATGAGATTGCTGAGTCCTCGTGGCTCACAGATTACTACAACAACAGTTGCAGGTACAGGTTATGCGATGGTCATGATGCGAGAGCGATGCTTGCTTGCATTGAGTTCTTCTTCTGCTTCTTCTTTGATCAGGGGATAGGTTCCAGGTCGGCAGCCTGGGCTAGCAGAGTGGATGTCGTTTGAGTTTCTGTTTGTGTTTCATCCGTAGTCGGATGGTGCTCTTATGTATGATGATGTTGTATTCGTGTGGCATTGTATGTCTTATGTATGTATCCCCATCTATTATGTAATGTTGATGTAATGATATCCACCTTGCAAAAGCGTTTCAATATGCGAGTCTATCCTTGGTGGGACCTTCGAGTTCCTTTTGGATAGGGTCGCATATTGGGCGTGACAGTCATCAACCCCTACCTCGCGGAAGTGATGCATCACCCTCAAACCATTGAGATGCGTGAGGGGGTGTTGTACATCCGCGATGTGGAGGGACCAAGGAGTACCGAAAGCGTGGAGATAAAGCTCGAAGCAATGGAACAACAAGTTTTCAAGTGCCAAGGAATGGTGGAGCGCGGACTTAACGCCAACCAGATGATGATCGAGGAGTTCACCAACAACCACAAGCTGGACGCCAAGAACATTGGGGAGACCATCTTCAAGCTTCATGAGAAAATCGAGCACCTCCAAGCCCATATCTATGACCTGCAAAACCAAAACTGTGAGTATGAATATAGATTCAAGAGGATGAGTTTGGCTGCAGATTTGAGGATCCCGGAGACTCGATCATCCTTCTATGATGGTGAGCCTATGCCTTGGAAGACGGACGACAAGCCTACATCATCAACAACTCCTTCTTCACCACCTCCAGGACATAATCACATGGGTATGGTCACTCTCCTTGGCAACTGCCAAGCTTGGGGGGGGAGTTGCCCCGATATCGTATCACCATCACACTCCTATCTTTACCATTTTACTTAGTTCGATCCTTTTGGTAATATCTTGATCTAGTAGAATAAAGTTTTGGTATGAATTAGTTTTGAGTTTCGATTTGTGATCCCTCTATGTAATCGAGTCTTGAGCTATATATAATAAAGATTAGTGTTGAGTCAAGGGCCTTGCTATCTTGCTATGATCTTAAGTGCATAAAAGAGTAAAAGGAAATAAAAGAGATCATATTGATCTTATGGATAGTAATGACTTCATATATAGAGAGTATGAGGCTTAAAAGTTGTTGAGAGTTGGCAAACATAGTTTTTGTCATCGTTGCAATTAATAGAAAGTAATAAAGAAAGAGAGGTTTTCACATATAAATATACTATCTTGGACATCTTTTATGATTGTGAGCACTCATTAAAGTATGACATGCTAAAGAGTTGATGTTGGACAAGGAAGACAACGCAATGGGTTATGTTTTCTCACATCTCAGTTAAAATATATTGGCATGGATCATTCAAACATTATGAGCTTGCATTTTTCCCCTCATGCTAGCCAAATTCCTTGCACCAAGTAGAGATACTACTTGTGCTTCCAAATATCCTTAAAACCAGTTTTGCCATGAGAGTCCACCATATCTACCTATGGATTGAGTAAGATCCTTCAAGTAAGTTGTCATGTTGCATGCAATAAAAATTGCTTTCTAAATATGTATGACTTATTAGTGCGGAGAAAAATAAGCTTTATACGATCTTGTGATATGGAAGTAATAAAAGCGACGAACTGCATAATAAAGGTTCATATCACAAGTGGCAATATAAAGTGACGTTCTTTTGCATTAAGATTTCGTGCATCCAACCAAAAAGCACATGACAACCTCTGCTTCCCTCTACGAAGGGCCTATCTTTTACTTTATGCCTTTTACTTTATGCAAGAGTCAAGGTGATCTTCACCTTCCTCTTTTACATTTTATCCTTTGGCAAGCGCCTCGTGTTTATATATATATATATATATATATATATGTATATATGTTGGGTCGCGCTATTCGTCACCCTGGGTGAGGAATTCTTATTCCTCACCTCACCCATCCCGCACCAACCCAACCCATGGGAGGTAAAATTATGGATACTAGAGACCGTTCCTTAATTTACTACTTACGGCAGCATGGATGCTCCCTGCAGCGATGTAATCTTACGGCCTGGAGTGTGGTGTGGAGGCGTGGAGCACTAGAGGGCATGCCCTGCATATAATGTAATTTTACGGGAAGAGATTAGTAACTTACCTCTATATATGTACTATACATGGGTATTGCAGCATCGTAATTGTCTCTCTATCACATGTCAATTTTTTTTAAAGAAACTTTCCATTCAATTCCTAGGCCTGTAAGAAATTTGGAATCCAAAAACAAACAAGACTTTATAATTTTATTTTTACGGTAAAGAAACACATTCTACTAATTCAGTTGAGATCTGAACGTAAGAAATTTGGCAGTAGATGAAAACAAGAGTATTTTCAATGTTCCATAAAAAAGAGTATCTTCAAGGTATGGTGCGGTAACTTCTTTTTGCGAGTGTATGGTCAAGTAACTGAATGTCATGTCAACATATGAATTACTTGTAAAATGATAGGAAAATGTAAGAATTTATGCGGCATATTCCAAACTATTTTGTAACATTATTTCGGTTACACGACGCTGAAGTCTGAAGGCGATCTTATTGACGTCATTTGTGGGTGACTCAATTTGATCCCAAGACTCTACCTCATCAGAGGATCAAGGGCATAGAAATAGCTGAGCTTTTTTTTAGAGACAAAGAATCGAGCTTAACCCGACTTTGATTTGACAAAGCGATAAGCCGGCTAGAATTACAAAACCGCCAACATCACTAAAAAAACACCAGCAAACAAAGAAAAGAAAACAACAAAAGATACAATGGGTGAGCAAACCACTCGCAAGTTACAACAAAGCAACAAGCTAAGATGAACAACTAAGGCACATTTCTAGCTTAAAGTAGATGAAGCCCTCCTCGACGAACAAGACAGTAATCAGCAGCAAAAGCCGAGGCTTGGGAACGAGGAACAACCAGTAGGAGAGGAAGCGTCTTCGACATCACCATGGGCACAAGAGAAAATAGTTGCAACCTCATCCATCTCCGAAGGGGGCTCCTTGCCCCCTCGCCTTGGCACGGAAGGCAACAATCCATTGGAAAATGGAGATGCTCCCCCGAGACCTAGGGTGAAAACAACTGCCGAGACCAACCGGGGTGCAAAATGACCACTGCCACTGTGCTAAGCCGAGCTCATGGAGGTAGAAACTTCGCCTGTTGAACAACACATCACACTCATGGAGGAGCAAATGCACAGATGATGTTGCTGATGACAATAACCAAAGCAATGGAGATAGCCGAGACAATACTAAGAAGCGACACTTAGTCTACAACGAGCACCGAGCTCATGCCTCCCCCGACACATCGCAGCAACCATGGTAGGGGACCCCTGTCCCCTTCCAACACAGCCACGGAAGCAGCACACTGGCCAACCATATAAAAGAAGCACTTGCCAGCTGTAGAAATATTCATCTCACAGTCTGCACGGACAACCATAGCCTCCACCCTCCTCTGTTTATCACAAGAGATAAATTCATTCTCCATAACATAAAAAATGTAGTCAGTATCTTAGAATAATCCCATACATAATGAAGATTCATGTGTGTTGATTTATAAAATGGGTGCAATTAACCTCCAAGTTCCTCGTTAAACTGTAATGAAACAAAAGAACCGAAAATAAAACCCAGCAAAGATTGACTCCCTGAAGAGGATCAGATTTCACCTCTTTGCAAATGGAAATAAATCTAACTGGACATTGGTACTAACCTTCCCGCAAAAAAAAGGAAATTGGTACTCCCTCTGTAAACCAAAATAAGGGCGTTTAGATTACTAAAATAGTGATCTAAACACTCTTATGTTAGTTTACGGCGAGAGTACTAACCAAGCATTGCTCCGAACAGCACCAAACAAGAAAAATTAAACTACCGTGTATTCAGATAAATAATCAATGTTACTCATGCAATCGGCTGAAGATATAATAGCTGGTTGATTTTCCCAAATTAATCAATGTTACTCATGTAGAGAACTGTACGTACAGATTTTTTTGCTAGCCGAAACTCCAGTCAGTTATTTTTGTTTCAATGCATGTCTAATTGTACCATTTGTTTCAATAGGCAGTAGGTTCTATATAGGATCATGTGGTGCCATTTTCCTGACTAGTGTTAAACTAATACACATCTTCAAATGGCACGAAAGAAATAGTTTTATTTTCCTCTAATCCTGACTGAGATGTACCTGAGGTTGTTGTTCATGTCGCAAGCAGCCATAAAAGGCAGAGTAATCAGAGGATGCACCGGCCTACACTGGCAATTCTTGTGCACTTGTCTAACTACTTGAGTTTGCTTCTAAAAATTGTGTGGGAAAGAAAACAATTAAAGAAATGTAGTGTTCTCAGCTGTCACTTAGAAGTACATGGGACT
Organism: Triticum aestivum; assembly: GCF_018294505.1. Lineage (NCBI taxonomy): Eukaryota > Viridiplantae > Streptophyta > Magnoliopsida > Poales > Poaceae > Triticum > Triticum aestivum. Next base: position 452,402,595 of record NC_057804.1, read on the forward strand.
GAAATATGGTGATAACATCAGTTCCATGGTTCAATTGGTTATATGGTGTAAGCCTGAAGAAACAGTATGACATTCACATTACTCCGACTAGAATCACGACTATTATCAATATTCATACTCTCCCAACCTGAACTTAAAAAACAGTAACACAACCAGAACTTCCAAAAGCATTGCATATCTTATACAAATCAGAACATTCAGAAGTCCATGGCTGTACAACCTTATAAACCGTGTATTTTAGTTGAGGGAAGTATCATTAGTTCGCCTAGCTTTGAATAGCTGCAAATAGAGTTTTTTCCATGAAAGTTGATCTTCTTCTATACGTAATTGACAAAGCATTGTAAAAACTCATGATTTACTTATATATGTCACATCGAGCTATTACTAGTGGTGCCAACTAAGCTAGTAATGAAGTGATTCCTGAAATAGGAGTATGCAAGAACAATAACTGAAATAGTTTTCCAACATAAAGCAACTCCCTATGAATGTCTTTCAAGACTGAACGTTTTAACTTAATATCTCTAGGAAACATTTGAAGTAGATGAAAGAACGATATATGTGCACCGGAATTAAATTGGATTTGGCTTCTGGTCAAGCCATCGATGCCTACATCATGCTTCCTTGCTCTGAATCTCGATTTCAGAATGGTGAGTTTCATCTTATACATTATTAAATTCGATACAGTAACAGATTCATCTCTTTGTTATCCTTTCCATATATATATTTCAAAAAGACACTCCGGCTGACTCCATTACTAATAAGGAAACAAAAGTAGTTCAATAAAGAATGCAGGGCACCTGAATCTATCTATCAAGATGAATGTGAGAAAACAAATTACTACTAGTCAGACCCAGGCGCCATGAAGGGTCGAAAACAGTGGTTTATAATGTTTGCCTAAAAGAAACTATACTAGACAGGAGACTTGAATATACGGTATGTGTTTATAATATTCGCCAAAGAAAATTACTGCCCGTCAGGCATGATCAATGCATATACTTGACCAGTTGTTACTTAAAACACCAAAATTTGATATTATTTTTATCCGTGTGAAACTTAAATCACAATATGAATATTAAACTTGTAGTTTGGCTATGCCCAAAACAATTAAAGTTGGTGTGGAACAAAAACTGAATACAGAAATCTTGGCTTTAGCATTGGGGACGTGACTTACCCATATTCAGCAAACTCAACTTCTTAATAAATCTAACTAAATTCGAGCAGACGCAATGCGATGGTAAATGGACACAGGACACATGGTTATGTGACTCGATGGAGGACGATACAGAAGAGCTCCAGTGGTTGGGGATCGTCGTGATGGGACGAGATGTGCCCCACATCTAGATGAAAAAAACGCGGAGCGCTGCATCAACCAACATGAGCAATAAGTATTTAGTGATAAGAGATTTTTAGAAAATATTCAAGACATACCCGTTTTCGTTGTATAGCCATAATCCCAAAAGTTCATGAGGCTGAAACACAGCAGATCACTACACACAACAATCAAACTACATCGTATACTTTTTGCTCTGAAGATGTGGTATTGTCACAAATGCTTCCCTATGCCCTATATGGATTTGGAGACTGATTTTCCCCCATGTTTCAATAAGAAAAGGAAGGAGATAATTTGAGATATACCTTACCTAGGTGTGCAAATCTGGAACAAATACGAACGCAGACTTGAAGCTCGTAGCACATCAGGGGCGGCGGTCCAGTCAAATGGATGGATTGAAGGACTGGAGGACCCCAGGCGTTGCTACAGGAGCGGATCCCAAATGGGGGCTGCTCGCCCAGATGAGTTGCTCCCACCGCGGCCTCCTCACGTTGCTTCCTTCAGCGGCCACGAGGCCCGGGCGTGCACAACCGCCGCGGCGACTAATAGCGCGGGACATGGCGGACCCGTCGTGATGCCTCCTCGCCGGCCGCTGACTGGTCCGTCGAGCCACCGTACTGCCGCCACGACCACCACATGTGCTGACACCGACACCCCTATAGACAAGCCGCTCACTGCGCCACCGAGGACTTGCCGTCAAGTCCATCCGCCGCTCATCGCAGCCGCATGATATTCGCCGTCGAGAGTGGAACTGGAAACGGCTCTCAACCGATTAGAATAGGATGGGATAGGTGGGTTAGCTCCTAATAACACGATGAGAAAACAGTACACGACGTAATGTGAAAAGGTAAAATTACCTCGGCGCCTATAGATTTTTACACCTATGGAATTATGGCTTGGTTGAGTCCAACCATGTGGCTCGGTCAATCGATCAGGGTGAGTAATAAGTTATTCTTTACCCTGGGTCTTAAATAGACTTTCTATATATATATATATATATTACCCTTAAGGTAAAAGGTTGGGAGGCATCACTATAAGCCCCTATCTTTCTCTGTGTCCGATTTAAATTCCAGAATCATAAGTATTGCGTGAGTGTTAACAATTGTGAAAGACTAAATGATAGTTTAGTATGTGGACTTGCTGAAAAGCTCTATTATTGACTCTTTTCGATGTTATGATAAATTGCAATTGCTTCAATGACTGAGATTATAGTTTGTTAGTTCTCAATGAAGTTTCTGAATCATACTTGACATTGTGAATAAATTGTTATTTGAGCATAAGAAATCATATGACAATATATATATATATATATATATATATATATATATATATATATATATATATATATGTTGTTATAAGAATGATCATGATGCCCTCATGTTCGTATTTTATTTTTATCGACACCTCTATCTCGAAACATGTGGACATATTCTTCGATATCGGCTTCCCTTGAGGACAAGCGAGGTCTAAGCTTGGGGGAGTTGATACGTCCATTTTGCATCATGCTTTTATATCGATATTTATTGCATTATGGACTGTTATTACACGTTATGTCACAATACTTATGGATATTCTCTCTTATTTTACAAGGTTTACATAAAGAGGGAGAATGCTGCCAGCTGGGATTCTGGGCTGGAAAAGGAGCAAATATTGGAGACCTATTCTGCACAGCTCCAAAAGTCCTGAAACTCCACGAAAGTCTTTTTTGAAATTAATGATAAATATTTAGCGAAAGAAATACCTGAGGGGGGCCACCCACCGTCCACGAGGGTGGGGGCGCGCCCTACCCCCCGGGCATGCCCCTACCTCGTGGGCCACCTGGCAGCCCTCCGCTGCCCATCTTCTGTTATATGAAGTCTTTTACCCTGAAAAAAATCATAAGCAAGCTTTCGGGACGAAACTCCGCCGCCACGAGGCGGAACCAATCTAGGGCTTCGGCGGAGCTGTTCTGACGGGGAAACATCCCTCCGGGAGGGGGGAATCATCACCATCGATCCTCTCATCGGGAGGGGGTCAATCTCCATCAACATCTTCACCAGCACCGTCTCCTCTCAAACCCTAGTTCATCTCTTGTATCCAATCTTTGTACCAAAACCTCAGATTGGTACTTGTGGGTTGCTAGTAGTGTTGATTACTCCTTGTAGTTGATGCTAGTTGGTTTATTTGGTGGAAGATCAAATGTTCAGATCCTTAATGCATATTAATACTCCTCTGATTATGAACATGAATATGCTTTGTGAGTAGTTACGTTTGTTCCTGAGGACATGGGTGAAGTCTTGCTATTAGTAGTCATGCAAATTTGGTATTTGTTCGATATTTTGATGAGATGTATGTTGTCTCTCCTCTAGTGATGTTATGTGAACATCAACTACATGACACTTCACCATTGTTTGGGCCTAGAGGAAGGCATTGGAAAGTAATAAGTAGATGATGGGTTGCTAGAGTGACAGAATCTTAAGCCATAGTTTATGCGTTGCTTCGTACGGGGTTGATTTGGATCCATATGTTTCATGCTATGGTTAGGTTTACCTTAATACTTCTTTTGTAGTTGCGGATGCTTCCAATAGGGGTTAATAATCAGTGGGATGCTTGTCCAAGAAAGGGCAGTACTCAAGCACTGATCCTCCCACATACCAAATTATCAAAGTAACGAACGTGAATCATATGAGCGTGATGAAAACTAGCTTTGACGATAATTCCCATGTGTCCTCGGGAGCGCTTTTCTTATTATAAGAACTTGTCCAGGCTTGTCCTTTGCTACAAAAAGGATTGGGTCACCTTGCTGCACCTTGTTTACTTTCATTGCTTGTTACTCGTTACAAATTATTTTATCACAAAACTATATGTTACCTACAATTTTAGTGCTTGTAGAGAATACCTTACTGAAAACCGCTTGTCATTTCCTTCTGCTCCTCGTTGGGTTCGACACTCTTACTTATTGAAAGGACTACGATAGATCCCCTACACTTGTGGGTCATCACCAACGTATGTGCTTCGGATGGGATCTAGTGCATGTGTATGGTTATATTGTCTTTGTGCAAGAGATTGTGTATTTTTGTCCCCTTTCAATCCTAGACTCACTGATACCTGATGCACAGAAGGCAGGAAAAAGGAAAGGCGGACTACAAGGAAGCATGGAGGACTACACCACCCATAACAATGAGGATAAGTAGGTAATTCAAGCCAAATCCTCGAGAATAAATGATGCAGTCACAAAATGCTAAGGCATTGGTCCAATCATCCTTAGTTATTGAGGTAACCATGAGAGATAGAATATGACCTAGGTAGGACAATGTAATCCTCGACTCCTTGATAGTTGTCTCTGGTGTCCTTTGGACGCATTGCCCACTTATTAAAACACAAAAAGTCATGTTTTATTTATCATGGCAATGTTATTTACATATGTTATGACCGAACAATGAAATTGCTTCACGCACGACACCTCCACACGATCTGCGAACGATATCTCCCTCCCAATAACGCTAGCGTCAGCTCAAAAGAAAAAAAGGTAGAGCTACCGTCCAGCCCAGCCCAGCCAAAACCAAGACCCGATCTGACTCCCTCCATAACCTTTTCACGCCTTCTCCCCTTCCCTCCATAACCATGGCGTATTCTCCTCTTCCGTCCAAAACCTTCACGCCTCCTCCTTCCTCCAAATCTGGATCCTCTCTTGCTGATTTATAGATCAATCTTGCTCATGTAATCTGCAGCCACTATACACAAGTTTGATCAGAAGGGCAACAAACATGAGGTATGTACAATTCTTGGCTTATCTTTTACATTGATTTGGATCCAATCTATACATATTCCTGGCATAATATTGTTCTCCCACTACAACATCTCTGATTGCATTGATTGGATCCAATCTATACATGTTCCAAACTTAATATTGTCCTCCCACTATAACATCCGATTGCATTGATTAGTCCAATCTATACATGTTCCAGACTAAATATACGCCTCCCACTATACAACATCTCTGATCCTCTTGTTGGCAATTTTAGGTACTCAATCAAGCCAGGTTTAACTTTGGATGAAGTAGAATAACGGAATAGACCATTACTTAACGAAGATGATCAAGATGCTTTCATCGTCGAGGAGATTAGGGATTCTTCATATGAATGACACGTAGAGCCGATCGTGACAGTGGAACCCAGGAAGGGGATGGTGTTTGATAGTGAGGATGATGCTATCAGGTTCTACAAAGGTTATGCCAAAAAGAAGGGCTTTGGTGTGATGAGAAGGATGACTATACACAGAGAAGATAACGTGGTTATTTATTTTACTCTCGCTTGTAGTAGACAAGGAAAGACTCAATGCAATGTGCGACTTGGTTATGGATGGCCTTGATGAGTTAGAAAGGAAGATCGAGGCATATTGTGCTAGCCAAGATGTTCAGGAAGATGGTCCAACTTAAAAGCAAGAAGATACAATGTTAAATAAATAAAAACTTGTATTCAGGCCAATCCTTGTTCGCAGTGTACGCCGTCCTCCTTCAAAGAGAAGGATGTCTAAAGTTGATCAAGTGATCAAAAAATTGAGAGCAAAGAAGCCACATGTGCCAAAAATTAGAACCAAAGTGCCAACTCAAAAGCAGGGAAAGGTATAGAAATTTATAGTTATTTGCTTTCTTCCTATTGTAACTTGCTAAAGTGTAAGAACTACCTTGTAGCAAAAACACATCAGTAAATTGAAAAATGGGCAGGACACTAATATCCAGAGTTCACAACAAACAGAGGAAATATTTCATCTAGCTACTGTTATTATAGTACTATCAACATATTTCCCTTTATGCGAAGGTTTTTTCTTCAGGAAAATGCTCACTATGAAGGATATGAGGCTGGAAGTTTTTTGTTCTTTCCAAATGAGTTTCAGGTACTTAGTTTGAGCAGTTGACTTACAGTATGAATTGTAAAATACTATATACACAAGACATTCAAGCACTACTACTTTTTCCAGGAGTTGTGGGCTTGGACTTTAGGTGAACAAGGTCCTCAACTGCCTCTTGCGTGCATGCTGGCTGTAGCGCTGCCATGTAGAATCGTCCATGCGTCATGCGCTGGATTGGCATGTGCATAGCATCGCCGATCCAACAAACACATACGAGGTTGCAAGTAAAACACTTTGCCCTGGATATTTCCTAAAAATTGACAACAACTTTTCCCCGTAGTAGTTTTATGTTTCTATCACTTACACTCCTACAAAAGAACGATTGAAATGCTAAGAACTTGCGGACATCCCTTGCTAGGTCCATACTTAGTTTAATAAATCTAAAGTCTCTAGGGAAAAGGCATGATACTTGACGGACGGATCGCTCCCTCTCTCGAAGCACATGACACTAGCCATTACACCGGGAATTATCACACAGACACCCATGATGAAGGCCTTGGACGTGTACCCCAAGGCTATCCAGCCCGTGACTCGAACTCAATAACTTTTGATGGTCCATCAACCTTCCCATGGTGATGCTTGATGGACAAAGAGGTGGAATACCCCCAATGCACCAAGTCCAAACCCAGATCTGATGCCTAGTGTTACGTCTGGAGATTTGGGGATAGCACATGCTCCTGATTGGCATTCATTTAGCCTCTCTTCCATAAAAAGGTTGCATGCTAGGATTCCTTAAGGAGATGAAGTGGTTGACGACATCACAAGGATCGTCCTAGAGAAGAACCTACACCGCTCGAAAAACTATTGATCCCAAGACCCACACGTTTGTTAGTAAGAATCTAATGTACATTGGAATCAAATGTACTTGTGACTGAAAATTATTTTGGTAACAGTATAGAGTTGTAGAACCAGTTACATGTATATTTTGGTAAATACAAATAATTTGTTTGTGGTATGTGATTGTAAAAAGAGAAGAGTAATAAGGCAGTGCAAACCTAGCCATGTAGTTTGTGCTTTTAAGGCTGGACCGCGGGCTATGATTTTTAGCCCAGCACAAGCCCAACACAACACGTGAATAAAAAGGTCAGGTCGGCCTTGGGCCCGCCATGGAACAAGGCCGGTCCCCAAAGCCAAGCCTTAAGGCTAGCCCGACACAACCCTCTTGTTCACGGTCCCGACCGGCACGACACTTGGCTCACGGCCCTTTTAGCATTGTTTGGGACTGTTTTGGTTTTTTAGGATGTTTTGTCGTTTGTAGGGCATTTTGACCTCTTTTAATTTTTTATTGAGACAATGACCTCTTTTTGAAACGGAAGAAGCGTCCCCCGCGTCGCCCGCGTCTGGCGACACGGGGGAAAGACCTCGCCGCCGCTCGAAGGCCACCTCCACCACCGTGCCCTGCTACGCCATTGCCGGAGGGCCGGCCGGCGAAGCCGTGCCACGCCCGAGGATGGTGACGGCGGGGCGGCCTCGTCCTCCTTCCCCTGCCAGATCCCCGCCAACCCTCGATCCGGCCGGGGGCTTCTCCACCAACGCCCCCTCCGGCGCCGCTACCAGTGGGCCGGCCGGCGAGGCGTCGCCGCGCCCGGAGCTGGTGCCTGTGAGGTCTCGCCCCGCCCCCGAACCCCCTCCCCTCATGTCGGAGCGCCACCCCCCCCCTCGGACCTGATCTGGCGCTCCATGGTCGCGCACCTCCACCAACTGCTCCGGTTCGTCTGCCCGTCTGATGCGGCAGCGCGGCCACGCCCGTGGCTGGCCTGGCCGGGGTCTGGTCCTGCTCAGACGCTGACCACCCTTCGTCTCCGACGGCGCCTCCTCCGAGCGGCGGTGGTGGCCTCTGCACATGTTTGGTCATGGTGGCCTCTGCACATGCTTGGCAGTCGGTCAAAGCTTTGCGGTGGATCCCCGTCGACATCACTCCAATCCCGGCGGCCACGAACCTGCGTTCTCCAGTGTTCATGGCCTGTCGGTGCTATGCCGGTGTGGATTTTCGGCCTTGACGCTCCGGTAGTTGCGTCCCTTCCAGCTACTTTGGCTTGTCGGTGTTCTGGCGGTCACGTCTCTCGCAGTCAGGATCTGCGTCTCCTTCCGGTTCCTGGCTTGCTAGCGGCGTCGGCCACCACCATCCATCCGCATCAGCTCTTTGCCCGTTGCCTTCCCGACCCCGTCCACCCCACACGCCATGACGACTCCAAAGCTCGCGTTTTTTGACGGTGGCAGGTGCAGCCCCACCTTGCCCCCTTCTTTGGCGGCGGTCGTCTGGCGTGCTGACTTCTTCATCTTCGGATCCTCATCTGGCGGCAATGGGATTGCTCGAACTAAGGCCAGGCGAAATCCTTGCTCGGCTTGCCGATGCTGGTAGCGGCGGCACTTGTGGGTGTCGTTTCCCTTCCTGAAGGCGTTGCCATGGTCTTTATCTGTGCCCCTCTTCGAGTATCGGGGGAAACCCTAGATCCGATTCTCTGGATCGGATAGCAGCGGCGTAACGATGTCGTTCCCCTTCTTGAAGGCGCTATCTTGCTAACTCACGGCGTCCCCGGTGTTGGATTTGAAGATGTTTGACGTCTTGCTAGTCTGGCTTGCCTCACTAGTTCTACGCTTGGTGGGTTTAGTTGTGTCTTTTTCCTATTCGGGTTGAGCATCCATTGTCTCTCTGCTCTGGGTTCCATGCTCATGCCTTCTCGCGTCCATGTCATGTTTTGTAACCCTCCTCTGTACTCAATTCTCTTTTTTCTATCAATGAAATGATACGCAAGCTTTGCGTGTTCGCGAGAAAGACAATGACCTCTTTTAATTTAACCTAAAGAATCCCCGGAAAGCCGAAACAGCCCACATGACCGAAAATCAACTCGGGCCGGTCGGGCGGTGCTAATCCCCTTTCTGTTCCCCGTCAAAAAAAAAAACCTTTCTGTTCGGTTGTTTATTGTTGCGTCCACGACGAAAGGCAGGCATCAGTCGTGGCGGCGGCGCAGAAGCCGTGCGTCTGTTTGGTGCGGCCGTGAGATAAGGGAAGGAATCCGCCGCCATCCGGCCAATCCCCCGCTGCCCCGGTATCAATCGCGGCAGCATGGAGTCGGGAGCCAGATCGGAAGCAAAGCCAGACGAGGAAGGGCCGGCCCCGGCGGGAAGCAGCAGCGGCAGCAAGGTGTACCACGAGAGGCAAAGGATGCAGTTCTGCCTCCTCCACGCCCTCAACAACCTTATGCAGGTGACCCTTCTCCTCTCTTGCTTAGTCGCGCTACTATGTTCTTGTCATGGTTCTCGTAGCTGCACTTAGAACTTTGTGTAATCCTAAGTTTAGTAATTGAGTCCAACAAATTAGATTCTATCTCTCGTGCTTTCTTGTTAGCCTGATTGTTCCCATCAAAGGACATCGGCAGTCAGTCAGCACCCACATCTGCGAACTAAGTACTGAAATTACTCGGCGTGAAGCTACAGATTGTTGTAGTCGCGGAGCGTTGTGCCCTGGGTGGGCATGTTTTTTGTGTGATTGTTTCCAACTTGTCACAACTTACGCAGTGGTGAAAGATCAGGGCATATATTGAAGTATGTAAAGATGTTCCTTCTCGGTCCGTAGAAATAGACAGCAATTGAGGTCCCTCTGTCAACTGTTGGTCCATTCAGTGGGCACTGTTCGTCATTAGTTTTGTCGATACGTTTATGGGTGGGTGTGGTTCACCCGTTTTGCAGCCCCCTGTCCACCGAATACAATGAAGGCTTTGCCAGTTGTGCGCGTGAATCATGAATTGGTAGCTGATAGGGATAAAAACAAATATTTTGGTCTTTGTCAAGTTTCACAATGACGTTTCAAATTGACGTTGACATGAATTTGGGAAAGCAAGCTGTGCACGCTTGCGGCCATGTGAGTGCAAGAGGCCAAGATCACACGGCAATAACAAGCATTTATGCTGCTGCCTGATTGGCTTTCATTTCTTATCATCTACTCCCTCCGTCCCATAATGTAGGACGTTTTTTGACACTAGTGTAGTGTCAAAAAACGTCTTACATTACGGGACGGAGGGAGTAATAATCAGTATGAAAAAAATATTACAATAACTTAATCCTCGGAGAGGTAACTGATTGGCACTTTCACTCATCAACATATATACAGGTAGCATGATCTTATCATGCACTGCATAGTCGGTCTCTTCGCTCTGACGCCACCTTATTTAATCTGGGCTTACCATGATTGTGTTGTGTGTGGTTCAGGAAAAAGAATCGTTCACCCGAGCTGAGCTGGATGGGATTGCTGAAAACCTTGTTCTTACTGATCCAAACAAGGAGAGATGGACTCCTCTATCGTTGATTTGGAAGCCCCACCACAATGCATTAACAGGGAACTATGATGTAAATGTTCTTATCGCGGCGGTAGAATCTAGAAAGAAGAAGGTAGTTTGGCATGATCATCGGAAGGGGGCATCTTCGATAGATCTGGATGCGGAAGCGCTGGTAGGGCTGATGATCAATGTACCCGTCAGGAGGTTAAGGGGTCTGTGGACCGGCAGGCATTGGGTAGCAATTCGAAGCATTGATGGCATCTGGTTTAATTTGGACAGCGATCTTCCGTCGGCCAAGCAGTTTCAGTGCAAAGAAAAACTAATTGCATTCCTGGACAGCGTTCTCAGTCAAGGCGGAGAACTGATGATCGTGCTCCAAGACGAATGATTGCACTGCTTCAGATCGGGGCTACAGCTAATGGCTTCTCCTCCATGATTTACCCGTTGCCCATATTTCTGAATTGGCAATGAGACCGCTTGCGTCTGCAATAGTAACTTCTCTGAAACTTTCAGTCTTTGTGAGAATCATGACAGTCATTGGCCTTTGTATTTAACTGATTTTGTGTATGTCAAATGCCAACAAGTTGTCGACAGAGGCATATCACATGCTGCTGAGGAACTGTCTTATTTTTTTAAGCCTGAGGGAACTGTCAGTTGTGTATGCAGAGCTTTGGAAAGGAGAATCTGCTCCGGCAGTGTATGTGCCCTGTTTTTTTCTGGGAAACTGAAGTGTATATGCCCTGTGGAAACTATTTTGTGAGCATCGCTTTGACGTGTACATTACATCTTAAAACATTTGGTGTGAGTTTTATATTTCCTTGTGTGTTTCTTGTTGGCCAAGTACTGTTAAAATTATCGACAGCGGTAGCGCTGCTGTTTAAGCCTATCAGCTTATCTTCTGTTTAGTACCTGGAAGAAAGGCCAGTGGTTTCGAAATCTTTAACTTGAAGAATCGAATGGGTTAATGCATTGGAAGATTAGAGAAGCCTTGCGTCAACCTTATTACTCCCTCCGTTCGGAATTACTTGTCTCGGAAATGGATGTATCTAGAATACAAGTAATTCCGAATCGGAGGGAGTACATAATTAGTAGAAACAGACTAGCAGTACGACAGAAATGGCCAATTTCAAAGAACTTTGTAATGTACGGGAACTGCATACAAGCGGCCGGTCAATCATCCGTAACTGTGGACATACGGGTGCAGCAAGCCACACAAGCTCGCAAGCTGCTGCTGGGTACAATGTACAAATCCTTTGGTTGTAGTATAACAGTAGACAGGGCAGCAAACGGAGTGCCTGGCTGGATAAGCGCCGCCTACCCCGTTCTGCCCGTCTTCTTCTGCCAGTACAACGTCGCGGTGCTGTAGTGCTCGTTGCGTATCGTCTTCGAGGCCGTTCTCCAGTCGCAGTTCTCCATCTCCTCTCTGGCAGCCCTTCCGACCGACTCCCTGAGGTCTTTCGACAACAGGAGCTGTTCGATCTTCCTCATGCACTCGTCGAGATCCCCGGGTGTGAAGAGGAAGCTGGTCTTGCCCTCCTTGTCCTTGGGTATTATATCAGGTATGCCTCCGGCGCGAGCAGCGACAACCGGGACTCCAGAAGCCATGGACTCCAGCACTACTTGTCCGAGCGTCTCAGACTCTGAAGGCATTGCAAATACGTCCCCACTGGCATACGCCTGCGAGAGCTCCTCGCCTTGGAGCATTCCGGTGAAAACTACAGGCATACCTGTGAACATTTTTTCCAGCTCAGCCCTGCCAAGATAAACATATGGTGTAAACGTCTCCAGAATTGAAGAGGAAACCGCATGGGGTCAAACAGATGGCCGAGCACAATAAGTTGGTTATCACTTGCTTAGTGCTCATTGCAAATAAAAGCATACCATGTTCTCATTTGGTATTTAAGCATTGTTATTGTTTGTGGACATGTGGTACATTTAATTACTGGCTGCATTAACTTACTTGCTTAGTCCAGAAGTATCTTGTTCAGTACTACCCTGAGTTTCTAACTTACTGAAGAAACAAACCCTCAGGCGAAACCATGTATACAATTAACTCAAAGAAACAGAAAAAAGGAATACTAATCCGCAACTTGTGACAAGGCCATCTTCTCACAACTCAGTCAGGAGTGAAGATAAGCTTGACCACTTGAGACTTTTTTTTTTACATATATATGGTATGCGTTAGAGTACGTCATGGGCCTAATGGGCCCGTTAGTATTAGGGTTAATTAGAGATAAGGGTCGCTTGCTTAGGGGTCAAGTAAACCTTGCTTGGGAGTCAAGTAAACCTCTCTATATAAAGAGAGGAGATGTATCAATCTAATCAAGCAAGAATTAAGAAGGAAATCCCTTCCCTCTTGCCCGGCCGTGGGCAAAAAGGCCCCCGGCCGGCCCTCTCGCGCCATCCTTCTAGCAGCGCCATAACAATTTGGTATCAGCTAGCTTCGGTTCGGTCATGTCTTCACCGCCGCCAAGTCCGTCTCTTCCACTGCCGGTCACCTTGTCGCCTCCGGCGACCACCACGACCGTCGCCCAGCTCCTACCATCGTCGGGATCCTCCGTCGCGCCCACCCCCACCGTCCTTACCTGGGAGGAGGTGTCCAGGGTGCTGCGGGACCTAACCCAGGAGGTCCAGGAGATCCGCCTGTTCTTGGCCGGGTCCTACGGGCCGCACCCGGCTGCTCCGCCCATCGCCGCCCCCGCGCCGCTGTGGCTGCCGTGGCAGCCACCGCACCAGGCGGCCTTCGCCGTGCTCGCCGGGCCGCTGCAGCTGCCATCCATCGCCACCACCGCCCAGCCCTGGCTGCAGTGGCAGCCGCCGCTCCTGGCGGCCTCCACCGCGCCCGGCGCTCTGCCGCGGCAGCCACCGCCGGTCAGCTCCGCCGCCCAGTATGGGATGCCCTACGACGGGAGTGCGACGACCTCGTTCCCATCAGCGTCGCCGCCATCCTAGGGCGTCCACATCCAGCAGATCAAGTCCCCGCCGTCGCCGTCACCGTTTGTCTTGTATCGCTACCCGCCACGTGTCAGCGGCGGTGAGGCTGCAGGCTGCTGCGCGCGGCCTCCTAGCGCGTCGGCGTGTGCGGGAGATGCGTGGTCTGCAGCTGCTGCTCCTCCAAGTTGCCCTTCGCTGCGCAAAGGATCTCGATCTCGTCCGCTGCGTCGGGGATCTTGGGCATGCGGTTTCCCCCACGGGCTGCGGGCATGCTGTTTTCCCCGCGGGCAGCGACCTCAAAGTCTGCAACATCGGCGGTTGGGGGGGCGCACCCTTCCTCGTCATTCTCCATCGCAAGCCCTCCACTCTTCCCTGTGCGGTGCAGACCAACAGCCGTCCGGCGGGGAGAAGGCAGGGTGTCACCGACAAGAGCGCACCGCGTAGCACCACTGCTTTCCGCCGCTGACCGCCGCGAGGGCGCCTCTGCTGGTTACTCTTGCGACCACTTCCAGGTGGCCATACACATGCACTCCTTTTGTCCAGATGGTGTCCATGGGATCCAGGTGGCTGTACACGTGCACGTCCGACGTGCGGATGGTGTCCACTTTTTGTTAAGGGGTCCAAAATAAAGCATCCCAGTCCATTTCAGGTTGAGAATAATAAAACAAGCCAAGATGTAAAAGACTTGTTTTTAGGTGTTAGGTTTGTGTTGCGTCGAGTCATGGTTATAAGTTGGTTAGGCTGCAGCTCGAGGACAAGCTGCATGTCCAGGTGGGGTGTAGTGTTAGAGTACGTCATGGGCCTAATGGGCCCGTTAGTATTAGGGTTAATTAGAGATAAGGGTCGCTTGCTTAGGGGTCAAGTAAACCTTGCTTGGGAGTCAAATAAACCTCTCTATATAAAGAGAGGAGATGTATCAATCTAATCAAGCAAGAATTAAGAAGGAAATCCCTTCCCTCTTACCCGGCCGTGGGCAAAAAGGCCCCCGGCCGGCCCTCTCGCGCCCTCCTTCTAGCAGCGCCATAATAGTATGTGAATTAGCATATACTCCCTCTGCCCCAAAATAAGTGTCGCTGATTTAGTACAAAGTTGTACTCCTACTAACTTTGTACTAAATCAACAATCGTTATTTGGGACGGAGGGAGTACGTTGGAAGTGTGAAAAGATAAGAATAAAGTTCTCCAGATTATGTTCTTTCAATACCGGGTAGTTGCTGATGAACGTAAGCACATATGTCATCAGGTTTGTGTCTTACTGAAAACAGCAAATAGTTAACAGTTGGACAAATGACTCACCTGTATGGTCCATCTCCAACAAAAGCAATTCTTACTCCGGGGAGCTTTTCCATAACTCTGTATTAACAATTCAAATAAGTAAAGCACTAACAACACAGAAAAATGACACTCGTGTAGCAAACACATACTCTACAGACAGGAAAGGTTTAAGTAATGCTAACATGAAGTGTTCACTTTGCTACCAAAAAAAATCAAGATAGCAGAAGTAATATCCTGAGCACTCTTGAAGCTAAAATGCTACATAGGGACAGCTGATAAAGTTGATCATACAAAAGGAAAATTATAGTATCGCAGTTTTTAACAGCCATAAGCAGCAAAAAACAGCTACTATAGAATGATACCTAAATATCATGGATGCAAAATATACCTATCCATTTTACTTCCATGTAGTTCAAATTGTCACTATTTCTAATAATGACGGTATATCCTGTGTATGGGAAAAGCTAACCTCTTTAGAAAATCCAAATTCTTTTCACGCCCAAAACGGCCCACGTGAATTATCAATGGTTTTTCTGGTTCACCACCGCTGACAGGAGACGAAAAGAAAAATCAATAAGCTGTTTGTTGTCTTCTTCAACCCTTTCCTTGTTGAATTTGAAGCAACAGGAGATACCTCAACTTGATCCGCATTTCATGCCTCCGAAATTTAGGATGGAAGCTTTCAGAATCAACACCCTTGTTCCAAAGCCGTACTCTGTTTGCTGCAGAGGCAAGTGGGTATGGTTAGGATAGACGAAGGGTTGAAATGTATATATAGTGATTTATTTTGATTGTTTAACCTGGTACTACTTTAGCAGTTTCAAAGTCCTCGGCAATAGCTACTGAAGGAACGAGAGTAAGATCTGCAGACCTGTGGAGACATCCTTTGAAACAAAATAAGAATGTCAGCACAAACTAAGTGAGAAAGATCAGTTTTATTTTATTCTCAGCTTCACACTTTTGTACAGAACATAATAGAAGTGATGACAATGGGCTTACTTATAAGGCCCCATGTGGGTCCAAGTAACCAATTTAAATTGTACCCTGGTAAGTACCTGGAAGCCGTTACAAGAAATCAATTCAAAGGTGCAATTCTCTTAACAACCCTGAACCAGGTGGCACCTAGCAGAGGAAAAGAAACTCACGCTGGAAGATGTGTGTGATAAGACATCACCATTGGAACTGAAATCATCTTTGCGATAGCAAGGGCGCCAAAAACCTGAAATCACGATATGTGGTAATGAGAAACCACAGGGCAAAGGGCAATGGATGAATATTGAGTTTTTGACAGTTACCATAACTCCAGGTGAAGTAGCATGGATTATGTCTGGCTTGAACTTTGACACGGCAGAAAATATTCTGGGGCTCAATGCCAACGAGAGTGGAACATTTTGGTACAATGGACATGGAAAGCTGAAAAGGAGGTGCTTAGGTAACCGAAGTACATGCAACATGAAGAAGTTTTCCACAAACTGAATTCTGACGACATTCCAAATTTAGAAAGTTGACTAGGACAAATACTTGAAAATAAATATAACATCCGTTTCACAATATATCTAGCAAATGTTCTAGTCAGCATGGCAGTTGATTACGGGACACTCCTCTGAAAATGTTCCATCGTATTTTCTGCGTTCTGTGCTTTCAGCAAAGTAGTTTTTGGAATCGTTTGGTATTTCTGGAGTGGAGTGATCGCTAAGGTAGAGGATGACGATAGTTTGTGCTGGATGATTACCTCCACGAGCCAATGACCTTTGCTCCATGGAACTCCTCGGGAGCTCCTTTGTGCGTGGTCACGACCAAGACCTGAACCGAGTAAGCAGGCGTCAATTCCGAGGTAGGACAACGATCTTGAAAACAGTACAAGTCAAGTCAAGCAGCGACAAGATTGGTAACAAGGGTTGGATACCTCATCGCCCATCTCTCGCAGATGCTTGATGAAGTTCTGGAACCGGTTCTTGTAGCCGGAGATATAGCTGCGACACAGCAACAATGAAAAATGCATTGACTCGGGAGTTCTTGGTAGATCAAAGACGCGTCAAATTTAACAAATCATGCATCCAGCGACCCAATTGTGCAGAGCATCTCGATCTGATCTGATCCAATCTAGCACACTATAATCCGGCCAGCGCCCTGTGCGCAAACACTTGGAAGGGGAGGAGGAGGGAGGAGGAGACTGACGCGAAGGGCGAAGGCTCGACGAAGAGAGCAATGCGATGCGGCCTGGAGCTCCATCCGGCGTCCGCGTCCTCCACCTGCAGGAGCAGCGGCGCCGCCATCTCCGGAGCCTGCCCCATCCTCCTGCTCTGCTGACCCGCACCAGCGCAGCCGACGCCCCAGCTCAGCGCGCCACCACCGCACGAATTATACAACGCCGGCCCGCCGTGGCGTGTACTACTCCTCCCAGCCGTGCCGTGCCCCCTATCCTTCCTCCAAGCCCGGCCTCCGCCCCCCGCCTCGCCTTGGCGCCCACGCTGCGAGGCGGCGACGCGTGGAAGCAGCAGCACGCGTGCCGCCGGCGCGACCGGCACCGAGGCGCGAGGCGACGACGACGTGGTGGACCGGGCAGCGGCCGCGGAGAAAACGGGAGGAATCGGAGCGGGGGTAGCAGCCCCCAGCTGAGGAGGTCGTACAACGGACGAGCGGAGACGGGGGGATGGAATCGAATCGAATCGAATCGGGTTCGTTCTCCCCCGCGGTGAGGCGTGGTGGACTGACGACTTGGTGGCTTGGCTTGGCTTGGCTGAGGTGTGTGGTTTTGCTAATCGTAATCGGGGAATCGGCCGGAGGGAGCGACTTGGGAGGGAGGGGAGAGAATAATTGCCGAGGCCGTCTGAGGCATATGCCTTTCCCTGCCGCGGGCGCAGGGTGCGACAGAGACCGCCGGGTTGTGCTTCGTGCCGTTGCGTTGCGTGCGTTGCGCTGCTGCCTCCTGGTGGAGTGGTGGTCAAACTAGCCAAAAAAACTGACGAAACGTGAAACAAATGAGATTGGTTTTGTTTTCCCCGTCTGCGAAGGCTGGCAGCCAGCACGGGAGGGGAGATCGAATGGGGAATGATTGAGGTTCCCCCTCGAGTGCTGACGGGCGACGACAGCGGCCAGGTAGGAATACGATTGTCCAGCCTTGCTCTGCCCCCCGCTGCCAACGGTCCTGCCTGTTGTCCCCGACGCCTGCACCACGCATGTGCACAAGTGTGCAAGTACTAGAACTCTAGTCTGAGAATCTCAGACTGAGATGGGCCTAGAGGTGTTTAGGACGTGTTTGGTTCAAGTTGTGAACAGTTTCTGCATCGTATACATTTCCCAACCCAGCCTGGTTAAGCACAAACATGCCTAATGGGTCATGTGTAAGTTGTTTGGTTGCCTGCATCTAGTGTTCCTGCATTAGGTAATACGCAAGTGCACTTTATTTGGTTGCTTGCATTGGCCCAAGCGGCACATGAACACGGCGTTTGATTGCATACGGCGTACATGGTGTGCTTACCTTGTACCCTAGTTGGTGAGCTTACCCATAATGATCACACCTAGCACACCAACGCCACAACACAGCAATGGCGATGAACTGGGCGAAGATGATGAAGTTCTTCAGCTTCAGCCAAACTGACGATCCACCTTAGCGCCTTCCACATTGACACCTTCAACCTTGTCACTGTCGACACTGCTGCCTCCGTGCTTTCGCACTCAGTCGGAGTAAGCTTGTTCTGCCGCCTGCCTAGTCTTGAACCCTCTATGGCTGCTGTTGCTATACGATGCCACTTGTGCACTGACTTTTTCCCATGAACTATAAACCCCTGGAGCCTTACCGATGAACACCCTAGCAATGCACAAGAGCAAGAGTTGAAGCAGCAAATCAACGAAGCACACAAGTAGCAACCAAAACAGCACACAAACAACAATGGAGCAGAAGAGAAGAAGTAAAGCATGCATGATCATACGATATAGCAAGTTCTACCTAGCACTACCTTGGTGTTAACCTACCACCACATCTAAAAGAGGGTGTCGTCCTACCACCGCAAGTTCACCATCAGCGTGAGGGGTTAGTATATACCACCTCACCAAAATATACAAACCATCAAATAGTTTTTCAGCCCTAGCTACACAAAATGTACGTCGTGATCGTCGTCGTCGTCGCCACCGCCATCGCCGTCGGGGATCATGCACACTCACAGGCAGCACTACTCTAGTAGTAGTGCCTACCCAGCCAGTCCCTGGGCCACAGCACCCTGTGAGCGTCTGCCATGGCAACAAACCCAACACCCTGGGCCTTGTTGTCAAGCAGGTGGCTGAGAGCTGCCATGAGAGCCTCGTCGCTGAAGCCACCCTAGGTCATGACAGCGCCATACATGTCCGAATGGACGCCGAGGGGCTTGCACTCCCTGATGGCTATTGCCACCTCCTTCACCGCATCAGTCATGCTGCAAAAGACATTGATCTCCTACTCCATCAGGCCTCCTCTCTTCCTCTTCCTATAATGGACGGGGTCAAATGGCTTGTTGAAGGGCTTCACGAAGGGCTTGTCAGGGCCATCAAGGACCTCGACGTCCGGGGTCCCGGGGAAGTCTAGCATGGGAGAACCAAGAGGCTCCCCTGAGCCCATTGCATGCTTCCCACTTGCCAGCCTGAAGGAGAAGATGTGATGCATCTGGCTGTAGTTCTGTATGGGTGTGTTGAGGAACTCAGCGTCTCTTGAGTGGTCCTAAGAATGAAACACAAGTGTTGTTAGTTGCGATTAGGAGTAGGCAAGGGTGGACAGTATGAAAAGGAAGAGGGTTGTGAGCTAACCGCGACATGGCTGGCGTAGTGCTCTGCCTCCAGAACTATGGAGCAAGTGTTCTCATCCCATGAGGCGCCGCTAAGGTCTCTCAGCTTGGACACTTGGATCCATCGACCTCTCCACCTCCTCAGGCGGTTGTACACCTGGGTGGAAGACACCCCCTGCCCACAGAACTCGAACACCTGCTTCGCAACGGTGTTCAAGTGCACCTCCTTGAAGCCCTTGTCAGTCCTAACTCCACTAGAGATGAGATCACACATCTTATTCAGCACGAACGTGAACATGAATGGCTGCCATTTCATGTTGTTCGACCTATCATCCTTATTTGCCTTTGCTATTGCTACCTTGAGTGCAGCGGCAGCAGCAACATCAGAAGTTGGCTCAACGAGCACTACTGGCACATAGAGGGAATCAGACACGAACACCTCTGAATCAGGTGCCATCTCGGACATAGGCTGCGAGTCCTCGACAAACGATGGAGCAAACTGGCTGTCGAACAGGACAAGGGCCTGACTAAGATCCTGTGTCTGCGTGGTCATGACCTACAATCGTAGCATGCATTGACAATAAGTATAGCACACAACATACCGGACAATCCATGAAAGCAGGAGCATACATCTACATGGTTCATCACTATCATAGCAAGCACATGCTTCATCACTATCATACTAAGCACATGGTTCATCGCTATCATACTAAGCATACCGGACAATCTATGAGCACGAACATACATCTACAACAAACAACATGATACAAATGGACCACCAATAGCTACAAATCACAGATCTAAGCACGAATCAACACAAGCACAAGGTTCAACTTCAAACTCTACTACTAATCTAGCCTACCACATGCTTGAACATCTAGCCTTACCACAAATTTCAACCGCAGCATAGCAATCAACCATATGATCTCACAGTTCAGACCACTAATCAACCATGCATCTAAATCAAAACCTAGTTGCAGCTCAGATCTAGCTAGAAGGAACAGAGAGAAAGGGGGATTGAACTCACAGATGCCATGGCTGCAGCTCAAGGACGAGGGGGGCGGTCGTAGAAGATCACCGCCGGTCGGTGAAGGAGCGCCGACGCTGTGGACCGCCAGTCGATGAAGATGCACCGCTTACCTTCTTGTCGGTGCCGATGCGCGTTGGCGAGAAAGCTCGAAGGGAGGGAGAATGGTGGTGGGAGTTGGGGCGGTGAGGAAAGGGGCTAAATAGGGGTGGACTCGGCGGGAGGTGAGCCAAAATCCTCCCGCGGATTTTTCGGTGACGCGGGCGAGCTCAGCCATCTCCCTGGTCGCACGAGGAGAGAAGCGCGTCGCCTCCCCTGCCTCGCTTGCCAGGCTCGCGAGCTACTACTGATTCGGGCGTTTCCCTGGGCCTGGCCTGGACGTGCTTTAAGTTCCGTGCCATGTGGGCCGCATAGTAAACGCAGGCAACCAAATGGGTCAAGTTCTTCCCGCGCGGGCCAGGATGGGCCATATGCAGGCAACCAAACACGCCCTTAATTCCTACTCCTTCTTGCCTTGCAAGCCAGCTTCTTCAATGGAGTCTCAAACTGTGTAATCTTTGATTAGTGAATTGAATGACGTTTTCTTGGACTGCAGCAGGGGTGATTGGGCATCTACAATGTGTGAGGCAGCATTGTCTCTATGCTAGGTCCCACACGTTGCCTTATAGATGGACCCTACCAACAGGTTTAGAAAACAAGTTTCTTGACACACCACAGTCCCTCCCTGCCTCAATTTCGTTATTTCTTAGAGGTTGCCTCACTGCTAAGAGATGATGCTATTTTGAGCAAAAACCAGGGTTGCAATGTATGGAGGCCGCCTCTAAGAGGAGAGAGAAGTCTTAGTAGAGAAAGCAAAAACCAGACGCTATGGGTGCTCTAAATTGCTCACCGGGCTATCTTGTTCGTCTTGTTAAGTCTACGTCACCGCCCATTGTCGGATATAGATAGTCATGTCTAATCTTAGGTGTGGCAACATAAAATAACCTTAGTCGTAAACCAAACAGCCCCAGACTGACCACTTACTTTTTTAGTCACGTCAAATCCATCGATAGAGCGTTTTTGGGTAGATCACATGTAAACTGCCCCAAAGTTAGCGTTTCTCTCTACCTATCGTCTCCAACGGCCAGGGCACTCATCCCCTCCAAGCTTTGTCGGCGAGCCCGTGGATCCACCCCCCTTTACATGTCGCTTAGGCGAACGGTGGTGGGGAAGAGGATCTCGGTGCCTCGGCTCTGGCTAGTAGTTTAGGCTAGGTTTTTTTTCTTGCATGGGGCGGCTTCCGGGCGGATGTCGGCCCTTCATCTTCAAGTTGTTCTTCCAGGCTCCGATACTCCTCTAGTTTGTCCTTTAGGATGGAGTCGACAGAGCTCTAGCATAGATTCTTACTGCCTCATTAGAGCGGCGAGGTTAGGATTTCTCGCCATGTGTATGCCCCCGCGAGATTTGTTATCAAGCACTTCAGATCAATTCAAAGGTTTCAATGACGACGATTGCCACTCTGGGGCACTGGTCCTTAGGGGCACGTGCACTAAGACTTCCCAGCTATCATCGACAAGGTCAAGCCGGCTCTAGTAGGGGGCGACGAGAGCGAAGTGCTCGTTCGGTGGTGCAAGATCCTCATTGTAATTTTTATGATGTTTTAGGATGCTTTGCGCTTCTTATGAACCTTTTTAATAGATCTGGGTACTTCTTAGAAGAAAAAAACCCATCAGCGGAGGGGCTTAAACATCCGACTGATAGGAGACAGTGGATGAATATGTGGTGGTGGTTTCACACATGTCGCAACCTAGTATTGAAACTAGAGAATACTCTGCGCATTGTTGCGGGAATTGGTTGGTGAAAAATTGGGTTTATATAGGACATGAGAACCTAAATTTAAAATACATATGACTTATTATATTTGATTATGTATAGTTGTAAAAATAATATTGAATATAAGTGAAATAATTGAATGGAAAACATTTTCGCACGCATGGTTGAATGTTGTGGTGGGCTTTTTTCCATGCATGATTGCATGTTGAGGTGAGATTTATTCCATTCATAATTATATGATGAGGTAGTATGCTTATTTGTTTCAGCGTGCAAGCTATAGGAGAGATATGGACTAAGAGTTTGGGAGAAATAGGGATGGCAGGTGGGGCAATGTCATTTCAAAGCTATAGTGTGACTATAGGTATTTTTTTCTATGCTTTGGCTGCAAAGTGTATAAAATATAATATGTTAGTGTACAAATTAAAACTACTACCTTGTTCAAATCTAGAGAGTACAAAATTATTATACACCTTTAGTAAAACTATGCAAAATAAATAAATTATGAAAGCAATTTTTTATAATGTATTGATAACCACATCACTAATTTATTACATTGTTCCAAATTTATTATATTTGTACAACATTTCACAAGGTTCTCCGTAAGTTTTGCTAGAGACTATAACAATATTCAACGCTAACGCGTAGAAATGCTGTTACCATATGTTTTAGTAGAGAAACTAAATATTTTGGGAATAAAATGCCTAATAATCAGTAAGTTTGTTTTAAAAAGGGAATTCAGTCAATTCAGTAAATGGTTTTGGCTAATTTTATATTTTAAAATCACCATAGTTCTCATTAATTTCTCGAATTCTTGTGTGCGTTAAATTCCTATGTGTAAATCATATTTTAAGAAATGATTTGGTACATGTTATGTTTTAAAATTTTGTTCCTCGTGTTTCTTTTCTAGCTTCGTATTTTAATCTTTTGGTTTTTTTGTCAGACTAGTTGAGTTGGAAAAGAAAATCTCAATTTGTTTTTTCCTTTTGATTTTTTTTCATTGTACATTTTTTTGGAAAAGAAGGATAAACCTCCGGCATCTGTATCTGGACAATGCATGCGGCCATCTTATGAATTATTCACATGGACCATACAAAGTAATACATGAGTGAATCTAAAACAACCATCTAGACAACAACTGTTGCTACTCCTATCCCATTGATGAAGGCGTGCCGAATATCCGAGCCTAATACCAAACGGACATCGGACCAAACCCTAACATCTAAAGCCAGATGCGCCAGCCCAGCCACATACTGGGACTGGGTCCCATACCAGACTGACGCACTCTCAGAGGCTGTCGCCGCCATCTTCCACCAGTCCATCTCTGGAGCAGCAACTAACCCGTCGACCTTGCCTGGCCTGCCGTCGACGCCGCCACGACGCCAGACAACTCCACCATCTTGCACAAATCCGCCCACACGCGCCCGTCGCCGAACCTCCACAGCACAATGCCACCGGGATCCGCCGTCGGTCTTGCGATGGATGAGAAACCGCTCTTCCGCTTGTCCCGTCCAACTAGCACTTGCTCCAAAACGATGCCCTCAGAAGAGACAACGACATCAAAGTTACCATCATCGTCCGATTCGGTAGATCCAGATCTAGGGTTTCCCCCGGAGCATCACGAGTGGGGTGCAACGACCTGCAACAACGATGCCTCGAGAAGGGAACGACGTCATAGACGCCGTCATCATCCGCCATGACCGAAGTCGGCGCGATTTTCACCGAAACTCGCGTCCCCCAACCTTGCAGCTTGCTGGAACCGAGCGGAGCCTCGCCGTGGAGACGAGGGTCGCCTTCGGCACGCCGGCAGGGAGTCTCCAGCCGCCCCTCTCCAGTCCTCCTCGTGCCACCGACCAGCCAAGGCTGTACCGAGATGGATCTGGACAGGACACCAGATCCACAACCATCGGAGCCACCCATGTGCCCGCGGCCGCCACACCGTCGGCCATGTAGGTTCCCATCGCCACCATGCAACAGGGGCGCCGCCCTGACTGCCGTCCCCGGCCTCCCCGCGTGAGACGCCGCCTCCATCTCACCGGATCTGCCGCGGCGACCACCCGCCCTGGATCATGCAGGGCACGGCGCCACCGTGTCCCTTGCCGGCGGCAGCGGCGGCTGGGGATGGAGGACCGGGGAGGGGCTGGTGGCGCGGGATCGGGGGGCCCGGGCACCGCCCGAGGGGAGGCGACGCGAGGGGGATGGGAGTCGTCGGGGTGAGGTGACGGCGCTAGATCACGATCCTTTCTAGCCTGTGCCTTTTTTCATTGTACTGATTGGTTTCAGTTTAATTTGCCCTATCATGCGCGTGAAACCATCGTTACATCGTCATTAAAACATCATTCGATGCGGCAATGAATCAGGTATAGATAATTTTCCTTTGCAGGGAAATATAGACAGCTTGACATGTGAGGACTAAGAATTTCCTGCGCCAGAGTTTAGAGACCAACTTAGGTGCCGGCAATAGGAATGTTGAGAGGCTAAAAAAATACTTAACAGAATTTTAAATTGCTTTAAAACCGCGAGGCAGGCCCAGTTAGCCATCACAAATCCTGATACTATTGATATATGCAATCAAATTGCTTTACAATTTATATATTTTGTGGGGGCGCATGGATCAGGAATTCTCGCATGGTCATTTTTCATAGATCCATCTACTGCCACGTCGGTTCGATTACTACTGGAGCACGACATGCCAGTCTCATCGTTAAAGAAACAAAAATATCGGATGCAAATGCAATGTCATCTGACAGATGGCCTTGGCAAGCTATTAAATTTTTCGTGGGGGTGGCCGGGTGAGAGCGACCCGGCTGCTTCACAGTTAAGAACTTCCGGGTGGCCTCTCCAAACAAATACAAGAAACTTCTAGATGGATTTCTTTTGACGTGGGAACGTGATGGAAAAACTGATGTGAAGGGAATGAGATCCTCGTGTTGAATCTGAACAAAAAGAGGAGCGCCAAGATCGCTGTCATCGTCGGAAAACCGAGAACGTCCGATCCAGATACCGTCGGCCGGCCCTTCGCACTTCGCAGGACTATTCGCTGAAACATGTGAAGATGATGATGCTTGTAGCGGGCACCACCAAGTAGGTCCAGGCGTCCAGCGACGATCGAAAACTTGTGTGTTAATGCCGTCTTATCTTATCTCCTACTAGCCCAGTAGCAGCAGATCGCGTGGCGCTGTCGACATTACCCTGCCCTCTGCCATTTAGGACGCGGACATAAACCTGCGCGCATGCACGTTGCTTCGAGTTCTTTTTTTAACATCAATACAGACGCAAGTGCTTATACATACGCGCATACATTCATCCTTATGAACGCACGTAGGCACACCCTATTCCTATGAGCACCTCCAAAAGACTGAGCCGGCATGTCATCTTGAAATTTATGAAGTCACCGTAGGCGCCTCGTCGTCGACGGGAACGTCTCCTCCCACTGAAAGCACATCGACGGAAATCCTCCTCCCACTGAAAGCACATTGTCAAAAATTCTGAAATAAATCCAGAAATAATGTGAGCACCAGAACTTGAACCCTGGTGGACTGAGGATACCAGTGGCCCTCTAACCATCCAACCACAGGTTGGTTCTTGCATCCAGTTGAGGCAGGGCAAAACATCTCGTTCAGGAATCCCACGCCACGTCCCATCCCAACCAGGCCCCTGATCCCAACCGGGAGTGGTTTCGTAGTAGAAAGCAAAGGTATACCAGATGATCCGAAGAAGTACGATCTATTTTATCCCCTGGCTAGCTAGGGTTTCTCGTGCTTCCGTCACCGTCGTCATCGTCGCCATCTGAGAAATTTTGGTCCCCTCGCCTTCAGCTGCCATCTTAGCTACGAGAGGGGGGGGGGGGGGCTCGGATCTTCAAGACCTCTATGTTCTTCGTCAACGCCTAGTGATCATCATAGTTTTGTGAGAATAAGCTTCCTCTCGTTCTTTTGTCAGTGTCATGAGGTTAGAGAGTTTTATGTCCTTGCATATTCGACTATTCAGATGTAATGAGTTTATGTTGTTGTGTCAAGTTTTTTTTATTAGTTTGATTCTTTGTGAAGTTGAAACCTTTCATCGACACCATGATGAAGATATAGTGATTCGACGACCTGCATTTCTAGGGGATCATCCCCGACCCAAGTACATTCATCGATCAAGGCTTATGATCTTTTTAGATGGGCGACTCAATGCACTTTCAAAAATCATTATTGGCAATGTTCGTGCGGATGAAAGAGTGACACCATCGTTGCTCCAATCTAATTGCACACTCTTTACCGAAGTCTTTGGAGTATTTCTTCGAGCAGAGATTGATATCGCGAAGAAGGTGTTTACAAGAGATTTCATTGCAATTCTTAGTAATATAAGCTACTTTGTATTTTCTTGGATCGTAGGTCCATATCAATGTACCTGTAATTGCTATGAATGTCAATAAAGTTACAGGTGTTTCTAAAAAAACAAGATGATTCGAAGATGCTCTTCCACGATCACGTGGCTAGTCGTGTTGTTCGCTTCAGGGTGTTAAGAGCATCTACAGCCGGACCTCTCAAATCCGTCTCATACGCCCGGGCGGGCCACCCGGTCACTGACCGGTCACGTTTTTTCGACCCACACGGACACCTCAAACGGGCCTCAAACGCTCGGGCTGACCGCTGATGATGACATGTACCTAGGATAAGGTCTTAGGCCTGACCTATATGCCCTTTCCAAGGACACCACACAAGAGGCCAATGCCTACAAAGTTAAACAGAAGATATCGACATAAATCCTTATGAAGTGCAATCCACTCGACAGATGACTCCACTCGGATATCCCAATTCCACTCGACGGTCGCTATTTCACTCAGAAGACAAGAATACACTCAGAAGACAGAAGGCCTAAGGTCACCTGTAGATAGCAATGGTCGGTCATTCACACTGCCACCATAAAGGTCATTAAACACAGGCATTACCAGTAACGTATGTGACTTTACTCCCTCATTGAACCCTTGCGTAACTGAGGACCGTGAGGGATCGACGCACTCTATATAAGCCACCACTCCCCTCTGGCACAAGGGTTCGCACCCCCTGTAACTCAACACCCCAATCAACAAAGCCTCCGCGGCACCGATACGTAGGGTTGTTACCTCCTCCAAGAGGCACCTGAACTCGTGAAACTGAGTGTACAACCTCGCCCTAGTTAGGACTCTGCCCTCTCCTACGTACCCCCTATCTCTACTGTCAGATTTGTTCCCACGATAGTTGGCCCACCGTGGGGCAGGCGTCTGAGTGACTTTCGACGAGGTTGCGATATTCGATCTCCTTCGACATGGTTTCCGGTGGTGGATTGTCTTTGGGCCGCGAGATCTGTCTCGGCGCGCTCGCCTTCATCGCCGATGATTCGGCCTGGCTTCAAGAGGCCCCCGTCGACGTCGAGGCGCTCAACATTCGCGGGGCAGCGCACTTCCGCGCGAGTGCCTGCGACGTCCTTCTGCGGCAGCTATTGACTCAGTATCGGTCGCCTCCCGTGGCGTCTTTGCTTCCCGCAACCCGTCACCGCAAGTGATCCGGTCGCTCGCGGCTCCAGCGGTGGGTGAAGCACGCGGTGGCCCGTCAGTCGGCCACACCTCAAATCGTGGCAAGCGAGCCTGATGAGTCCCTTTATGTCTTGTTCGATCCGTCGACTGGCCACTCTGATACCCTCTCCGAGTGTGAAAGCAACGACCCCGTGACGGAGGTCCTCATGGTTGGCTCCTAGCGCAGCCCATCAGGATTTCCCCATGCCTGGGCAGTAGCGGCGGTCCGTCGCGCGACAACGACGAGTACTATCCAGAAGCCCTCACTGCGGAGCAGAGGGAGGAGTTGCAGCGCAGACAAGATCAGGCCTTGGAAGCTCTCCAGACCCCCATCACTGGGGAGACCCCCGAGGCTCAGGCCTTGGAGGCTGCGCGCATAGCCACTCTGGCTGAGCATGCGCGCCTGGAGAATCTTCAGCCAGCACTCGACGACCGTGCCCACAGACATATTCCAAGTTCCAGTCGACGACAACGGCAATTGTTTCCGACTGGACCTTAGGATGAGTGTCAGGTATACCGAACACCGATCCAAAATGTTGCAGCGGCTGCGTGTATTGCAGATTCAATCCAGCCGTCCCGTTCTAAGGCTGGGAGAGGCTTACAGTAGATTCGGGCGCTGCTCAAGGCGGCCGGAGTGCAGAACTCAGCTATTACTTAGTCACGCGATAGGATTCACAGCAGGTCAGTCATGGCAGACACAGTTCAGTCGACACAAAGCCCAAGATCGCCTCCGTGGTGTGAAGATTGTGGTTATCGCCAGGACCAGTACTTGGGTCGAGGCCACGGGCAGTTTGACCATCGATACCACTGTGACGACCATCGTCGAGTGCCTATGCCCCCTCCGAGGGGTGGTTCATACGCGCCCCGGTGGTACGATGACAGGCACCCGTATGGCGATGAGCGAAGGATCCCAGTCGACCCCCGAGAGCCAGGGTTTGATGCATGGTCAGTCCTTGTGCAGGGCCTGGTTGATAGAGATAGAGCTCACAGAGAAAGTTTGGACAGAGATTACCTGAGTGGGAACAGAGCGTTCGTCTCTGGACCTGAGTGTTTCAGCAGAGCCATTCGAGCTACTGAGATTCCTCCCAACTTCAGATTGGCTGCATGAGTAAGCAAGTTACTGGCGAGTCAAAGCCAGACACGTGGTTGCATTGGAGGATCACCGAGTGGCAGTGCAGATTGGTGGTGGCAATGATGAGGTAGCCATGAATAATTTGCCCTTGATGCTTGAAGGCTCGGCTAGGGCCTGGTTGAATCAGTTGGCTCCTGCCAGCATCTTTTGCTGGGAAGACTTGGACCGAGTGTTTATCAAGACATTTAAAGGCACTTGCAAGTTTCTCATTGGGTTGTCTGAGCTGCAACACTGTTTCCAGAAGCCGAATGAAACTTTGAGGGATTACATCCAGCGATGGACTACACTTCATCATTTGGTAGAGAATGTTTCAGAGCACCAAGCGGTCTGCGCTTTCAAGGAAGGCGTACGGTACAGAGAGCTCATACTGAAATTTGGTCGCTCCGGGGCCATGACTCTGAATCGGATGATGGAAATAGCCACTCGGTACGCGAATGGTGAAGAAGAAGACCGACTCCATAACGGCAAAGGGAAGATAGTCGACCCCGATGCTGGAGGCGGAAATCCCAGTCGAAAGCAAAAATGTAAGGCTAAAGTCGCAGGCCAGGCTGAAGCTGAAGTGGTGAATACCCAAGGGAAGTTCAAGGGAAAGCCCAAAGGACAGTGGGTACCCAAGAAGATGAAGTATCAACCAGGACGTCCTGGATTTACCGTGTCTCATTCACACGAAGAAAGATGAGGAAGGCAACTTGATTGTGCCTAAACATGCCACTCGATAGTGCAGATTCCTTATCCAGCAGTTCCGTGAAGGACAACAGAGTGAGAAAGACTCTGATAAGGATGAAGATGAAGAAAAGGGAGATGCCTAAACACACCACTCGATCGTGTAAAGTTCTCACGAATAGTGGCAGTGGATTGAACATTCTGTATGCAGAAACCCTCTAGGGGATGGGGATTTCAATGTCGCGACTCAGTGAGAGCAACATTCAGTTCCATGGAGTCATCCCAGGAAAGAAGGTGAAATCACTCGGGCAGATTGCTCTGGATGTGGTTTTCGGTGATTCAAAGAATTTCCGCAAGGAAAAGTTGATGTTTGAAGTGGTAGATTTCCACAGTGCCTATCATGCTATTCTGGGTACGCCGGCGTATGCTCGTTTCATGGCCCGTCCGTGTTACGTATATATCAAGATGAAGATGCCCAGGCCCAAAGGTGTGATCACGGTCACTGGGAACAAACAGAGAGCAGAGGAGTGCCTTCCGAAGGGGTCCAAGATCACTGACAAGAAAATGGCAGTGGCTGAACTGGAAGAATACAAGAAGAATGGTGATCCACGTGATTTGCTCCGTTCCAAGAAGCCTGCTTCTGAGTCTGCATTTTAGTCGGCCGACGAGATGAAACCAGTTCACATTCACCCAGAAGATCCCATAGTTGCTTCGACCAACATCTCAACGACACTCGATAGCAAATAGGAAGTCACGCTCATCCAGTTCCTCCGTGAGAACTGGGACATCTTCGCATGGAAACCATTAGACATGCCAGGTGTACCCAGGGGACTGGCTGAGCACCGTTTGTGGGTCGACCCCAAAGCTAAACCTGACAAGGAACATCTCTGTCGGTCCGCCTCGGAGAAGAGGAAGGCGATTGGCAAGGAAGTGGCTCGGCTCCTGGCAGCTGAGTTCATCCGCGAGATATACCACTCCGAGTGGCTCGCCAACATCGTCATGATCCCCAAGAAAGATAAGTCACTCAGTATGTGCATTGACTTCAAGCATATCAATCAGGCCTATCCGAAAGATCATTTCCGCTCCCCAACATCGATCACGTAGTCGACTCGACTACGGGGTGTGAGCATTTGTCTTTTCTCTATGCGTATTCCGTTTACCATCAAATCCGACTGTTTGGGCCAGATGAAATAAAAATGGCCTTCATCACCCCATTCGGGTGTTTTTGTTATGTCACCATTCCTTTCGGTCTCAAAAACACCGGAGCCACATTCATGCGCATGATTCAGAAGTGCCTGCTCACTCAGATCAGTCGAAATGTGGAGGCTTATATGGATGATATCGTAGTGAAGTCACGCAAAGGTTCCGACCTGCTGACTGACCTCGCTGAAACCTTCACCAAATTGAGAAGGTATGACATTCAATTGAATCCGTCCAAGTGCACATTCGGAGTACCCGGAGGAAAGTTACTCGGTTTTCTCGTTTCCGAACGAGGGATAGATGTTAATCCCGAGAAAATTGGTGCAATTCTCCTAATGAAACGCCCTGTGTGTGTGCATGACGTTAAGAAGCTCACAGGTTGTCTTGCTGCATTGAGTCGATTCATTTCATGTCTCGGTGAGAAGGCGCTGCCTCTTTACCGACTGATGAATAAGTCTAATACATTCGAGTGGACTACCGAAGCCGAAGCAGCGTTTGTGGAGCTCAAAGCCCTGCTTTCCACCCAGCCGATGCTTGCTGCTCCGAACAACAAAGAGCCTCTACTCTTATATATCACAGCTACTGGTCAGGTTGTCAACACAGTGCTCACAGTCGAGTGAGAGGAAGAAGGCAAAGCCTATAAAGTTCAACGTCCAGTGTATTATATCTCTGAAGTCTTGACTCCGTCCAAGCAGAAGTATCCGCACTACTAGAAGCTTGTTTATGGAATTTACTTGACTGTGAAGAAAGTTGCACATTATTTCCAAGACCACTCGATTTCAGTCGTCAGCGATGCTCCTTTGTCTAAAATCATAAACAATCGAGATGCAACCGATCGAGTGGCTAAGTGGGCAATTGAACTTCTCCCTCTGGATATCAAGTTTGAAGCAAAGAAGGCAATAAAATCTCAGGCGCTTGCAGATTTCTTGGCCGAGTGGATTGAGCAGCAACAATCGACTCAAGTTCACCCGAAACACTGGACTATGCTTTTTGATGGATCTAAGATGTTGAATGGCTCTGGTGCCGGAGTAGTCCTGGTGTCCTCAAGAGTTGATATACTAAGTTATGTCCTTCGGATTCACTTCGATTCCTCCAATAACGAAGCTGAGTATGAAGCACTTCTCTGCGGGTTGCGTATGTCCATCTCGAACGACGTCCGTCGCCTGATGGTCTATGGTGACTCGGATTTGGTGGTCAATCAAGTGATGAAGGAGTGGGACATCAGAAATCCTGCCATGACTGGATATTGCAACGCAGTATGAAAGTTAGAGAAAAAGTTCGAGGGTTTGGAGCTCCACCATATTCCCTGAATCAAGAATCAAGCAGCCGACGAGTTGGCAAAAATAGGTTCCACCTGGAAACCTATCCCCAGCAATGTGTTTCTTGAGCATCTCCATTCCCCATCAGTGCAAGAGGATCCCTTTACTGAAGAACCTCCCCAAGCAATAAGTCCTACCAATCCGACTGAAATCTAGGTACCAGTAGTTATCGATTTAGTTATGGAGATTCTGGTGATCACCCCCAACTGGACAGTACCATACATTGCGTATCTGCTCAGACAGGAGCTTCTAGAAGATGAAGTTGAAGCGCGTCAGATTGTCCGCAGGTCCAAGGTTTTCATGGTGATTAATGGGCAGCTCTACAGAGAGAGTGTTACTGGCATGGCTCGACGATGTATTTCTCCAGAAGAGGGTCGACTAATTTTGGATGATATCCACTCGGGGACCTGTGGTCACCATGCATCCTCTCGGACCATCGTGGCCAAAGCATACCAAGCAGGATTCTACTGGCCGCGGGCCAATGAAGCTGCAAAAGAAATCGTGGATAAGTGTGAAGGTTGCCAGTTCTACGCAAACATGTCCCACAAGCCAACATCTACTTTGAAAACCATTCCATTTGTCTGGCCATTTGCTGTGTGGGGATTGGACATGATCGGGCCGCTCAGGACCGGCAAAAGTGGTTTCACTCATATTCTTGTAGCAGTCGACAAGTTCACCAAGTGGATCGAAGCCAAACCTATCAAAAGCTTAGACTCAAGCACAACCATCAATTTCATAAGAAAGCTGACATTCCGATATGGAGTTCTGCACAACATTATCACATACAATGGCTCAAACTTTGACTCGAAAGAATTCAGAGTGTTCTACGCTTCCCCAGGGACTCGAGTGGATTGCGCATTCGTTGCGCATCCGAAGTCGAATGGCCAAGCCGAAAGAGCAAACGGTCTAATCCTCTAGGGTTTGAAACCTCAGCTCATGCGCAACCTCAAACACGTAGCTAGGGCTTGGGTGACAGAACTGTCGTCTGTTCTATGGGGATTGAGGATAACTCCCAACCGATCCACCAACCGAACCCCTTTCTTCATGGTGTATGGAGCTGAAGCTGTACTGCCTAGTGATCAGCTTCACAATGCACCCCGAGTGGAACTTTATTCAGAAGTTGAGGCAGAGCAAGCACGTTAGGATGCAGTAGACCTTCTGGAAGAAGAACTGGATATGGATTTGATCCGATCGACTATCTATCAACAAGATCTTCATCGATTCCATGCAAAGAACGTCAATGGTCGAACATTTCAAGAAGGAGACCCGGTGCTCCGAGTGGATGAACAACAACCACATAAGCTCGCTCCTGCATGGGAAGGCCCTTTCGTGGTCACCAAGGTGCTCCACAATGGAGCCTACCACCTCTACAATCTAACTCAGAAGAAAGATGAGCCGCGCTCCTGAAACGCAAATCTTCTTTGTTGTTTTTATACTTGACAGTCGGATTGTTAGGATGTAATAAGAGTGCTTGTTAGACTGTTTATCAATACATGTTACCTGCAGTCTCTCAATGATTGTTCTCACATAAGCATGTGTCTAAATTCCACAGTGGGTGACTTAGCTGTGGAACCCTTTTTTGCCTAAGTTAAGAAACTACTCCAAGTGGAGAGGAATCCTCCCACTCAGGGGCTTGTCTGTGAACCACTTTTGCCTAAATTAAAAATCTACTCCGAGTGAGAGCAATCCTCCCGCTCGGGGACTTAGCCACGAACCAATTTCGCCTAAGTTAAAAATCTAGTCCAAGTGAGAGAAATCCTCCCACTTGGGGACTTAGCCATGAACCAGCTTCACCTAAGTTTAAAAACTACTTCGAGTGAGAGCAATCCTCCCACACGGGGGCTTAGCCGCGAACCAGTTTGGCCTAAGTTAAAAAACTACTCCAAGTGAGAGCAATCCTCCCACTCGGGGGCTTAGCCGCAAGCCAGCTTCGCCTAAGTTAAAAAACTACTACGAGTGGAGAGCAATCCTCCCACTCGGGGGCTTAGCCGTGAACCAGTTTCGCCTATGTTAAAAAACTACCCCGAGTGAGAGCAATCCTCCCACTCAGGGGATTAGCCGTGAACCAATGCATTGAACGAGAATCTGCTAATTCTTCACCTAAATGTTCAAATGCTTCAAATGTTGCAAATTCTTCACTTGTCTCTGCTATCACTAATTCCTCATCTGAGGACATTGCTAGTACTACTAATGATGCAGGGCTGAAGGAATTGTACACAACAGGCATGTAGAAAAGCCTCAAAGGGCATCAGATTCTTTTGTGATGTGCTCAAAAAGCAAATCCTCAACAGAAACCCTAGGAAAGAGGGTATTGCCTTTGAGAGGAAACTCAATGCTGATGGAACATATTGGAAGCCTGAGCAATACCCCAAAACCTCATGGGTTGCTGCAAAGGGACCTCCAGTTGATCCATCCAACTTATCTCGCTTTACATGTGAATCTCCTCATTCTTTTGATGAGTCATTTGACTCCAACTATAAACTGTTCAAAAATCAGAATGGTGAAGTATTTGCTAGATATATTGGGACTAACTGCAGGAACGGGTCCCCTATGAAGAAAATCTGGGTTCCCAAAAGTTATCTTGAAAGTCTTCAGGTGAATGTCCTCATAACACCACCCGTGAAGAACAGGAACCCCAGATCCAATTCTTCATATGGACCTAATTCTTCACATGGATCAAATTCCTCAAGTGGATCAAAGTCCTCATATGATCATCATCATGCTAACCCTTCTGTTTCGCAGGGTAGAGCTAAGGGCTATGAATATGCGCATTATTCTTCAAATCATTATGTTCATAAGTCCTTGAAGAATTTCTCTGCTTATTCACATGCTTACCCTAACCCCTCTTATGTGAAACAAAGTGGACTAGCTTCTATGTCACCTTTCTCATATGGTGCTCGCAGAGTGATGAACTCTTTGCCACCCCTTCAGATGTGGGTGGTGAAGAAAAATAACTAATCTCTTATGCAGGGTCAGGTCTCCAGACGTGCTCAAAACGTCTGAAGAATTTGCTGGAGACCTGAACAATGCCTGAAAGGACGCAGGCTAATCATGAAGAAATGAATTTTCATTTCTCACGTCCTCATACTGTTTTATCTGTGCTATTGCTTGATGAAATTGAACTGATGATATTGATGTCATATTCTTCACTGATGAAGTATATGAGTTCATAAGTTGCACTAATTCATCTGCACGATGATCAGCCCAAAGCAAACGAGTGGGTCCTCGATAGTGGATGTACAAATCACATGACGAGTGACAAGAATCTATTGATGGATGCTCCTTTATCACCGTCACATCTGAAGCATATCATCTTCGCTGACAAAGGCAAAAGTCAGGTATTGGGCCTAGGTAAGGTTGCGATCTCAAAGGATCGACACATGGACAAAGTCATGCTTGTCTAGTCCTTAGGATACAACCTCATGTCTGTCTCAATGCTTTGTGATCTCGATATGGTTGTTGTCTTTGGAAGATATCATTGTCTTGTGATCATGGAAGCTGACCATTCCAAAGTCTTCGAAGGCTTTAGGAGAGGAGATCTGTATATTGTTGATTTCTCTACAGGACCACAACCAGTCGTGTGCTTACTTGCAAAAGCTTCAGAAGGCTGGCTATGGCATCAACGACTTGGTCATGTTGGCATGAGGAATCTGCATACGCTTGCGAAGAAGAAGCATGTCATTGGCATTGAGAATGTCAAATTCCTCAAGGATCACTTATGCGAAGCTTGTGAAGCTGGAAAGATGACAAAGGCCAAGCATCCAGCGAAGACTGTCATGACTACCACTCGTCCATTTGAATTGCTTCACATGGATCTCTTTGGTCCTAATCATTATTCTGCTGTTTCAAATGATGCATCTCTATGTGGCTTTGTTATTGTTGATGACTATTCTCGTTACACATGGGTACACATTGTCACTTACAAACATGAAGTGCAGGAAGTCTTCAAACGATTTTCCTCGAGGGCTTCAACCAACTTTGGTGTGAAGATTAAGCACATTAGAACTGACAATGGGACCGAGTTCAAGAATTCCAGTCTTGATGGCTATCTTGATGAACTTGGTATTACTCATGAGTTATCTTCTCCTTATACTCCTCAGCAAAATGGTGTCGTGGAGCGCAAGAACAGAACCCTCGCTGAAATGGCTCGCACTATGCTTGATGAATACAAGATGCCTCGTCACTTTTGGATTGAGGCAATTGATACTGTGTGCCACGTCATCAACAGGGTATATCTTCACAAATTCTTCAAAAAAACTGCTTATGAACTCCTCACTGACAAAAGCCAAATGTGAGTTATTTCAAAGTCTTCGGTGCTAAATGTTGGATTAGAGATCCTCATCACACACCTAAATTCTCACCGAAAGCACATGAAGGTTTTATGCTTGGTTATGGAAAGGACTCGCACACCTACAGATTCTTCAACAACGTTCTTCACAAAGTTGTTGAAACTATAGATGTGCGGTTCGATGAAACTAATGGCTCGCAAAGAGAGCACCTACCTTCTGTGATAGATGAACCAGCACCTGAAGATTCTATCAAGTTCAAGGCTACTGAGGATGTCATTCCTACCGAAGAATCTGCTGAAGAAATCATTCCTGATCGTGATGATTACCGAGCTGGCGCAACTGAAGAAAATAGTGCTGAAGAAAATGCTCCTGAAGGGAATGCTGATCAAATTCCTTGAAGACAACCCACTCATCCTCGCATCGCTAATGAAGTGCAAATTGAGAAGAACATTGATGACATTGAAGCACCAGGTCCTCTCACTCGCTCAAAATCTTCACATTTGTCTAACTTTTGTGGGCACTTTGCTTTTGTCTCTATCATAGAGACCACTAAGGTAGATGAAGCATTTCTGGAGCCTGAGTGGATTTAGGCTATGCAAGAAGAATTACATCAGTTCGAGCTCAACAATGTCTGGGAACTGGTCAAACGTCCAGATCCCCGCAAGCACAACATCATTGGCACAAAGTGGATCTACCGCAACAAGCAAGATGAAAATAACCTTGTGGTGAGGAATAAGGCACGACTTGTAGCTCAAGGCTACACACAGGTTGAAGGAATTGATTTCTATGAAACTTTTGCACCTGTTGCTAGACTTGAGGCTATTCGCATATTACTTGCTTACGCTAACCATCATGATATTATCTTACAACAAATGGATGTGAAAAGTGCATTCCTCAATGGTAATATTGAGGAAGAAGTATATGTTGCTCAGCCCCCAGGTTTTGAAGAACCAAAGAATTCCGACAAAGTCTTCAGACTCAACAAGGCCATGTATGGCCTCAAGCAAGCCCCTCGGGCGTGGTATGACACTTTGAAGGAATTCTTCATGAAGAATGGCTTCAAACCCGGTTCACTCGACCCAACTCTTTTCACTAAATCTTATGATGGTGAACTATTTGTGTGCCAAATACATGTTGATGATATTATCTTTGGCTGTACTGACCAACGTTATAGTGATGAATTCGCCTATATGATGAGTGAAGAATATCAAATGTCTATGATGGGAGAGTTAAAATTCTTTTTAGGTCTTCAAATTCGTCAACAACGCAATGGTATATTCATATCGCAGGAGAAATACCTCAAAGAAGTATTGAGGAAATTCGGCATGCAAGATTGCAAAGGGGTCAAAATTCCAATGCCCACAAATGGCCATCTATGCACTGATGAAAATGGTCAAGACTTCGATCAAAAGGTATACCGCTCCATGATTGGATCTTTATTGTACCTATGTGCATCTAGGCCAGATATTATGCTTAGTGTGTGCATGTGTGCCCGATTTCAAGCTACACCGAAGGAATAACACCATAAGGCTGTGAAGCATATTCTTCGATATCTAGCTCACACACCAACACTTGGATTATGGTATCCCAAGGGCTCTTCATTTGATCTCGTTGGATATTCAGACTCTGACTATGCTGGCGATCGCGTGGACCGCAAGTCAACATCAGGCACTTGCCATTTCCTTGGACGATCTTTGGTTTGTTGGTCCTCGAAGAAACAGAACTGTGTATCTCTCTCCACTGCAGAAGCTGAGTACATTGCTGCTGGATCATGCTGTGCTCAATTATTATGGATGAAGCAAGCTGTCAGGACCCCGACTCGATGTCACATCGATCTAGCCGGTAACACCTCATATCACTTTGCGGCCTCACGCACGGTATCCCCACGGGTGTCGTCTTACCTTTTCCCGGGACCGTTTGCGCCTTTTGGCTCACGTATATGATAGTGTCGCTAGCATCCATATGATAAGGAGCCCGGGCTGACATGACTAGTCGTAAACCCAAAGTGGCACAGACTTACAGGGACAGGCATCCATGACCCAGCTTCGAACGTGTCGGTCATCAGCAAGTGGGTCCGGGCTGTAGCACTGGGCTAGCAGGACTCCGGTAAACCGGGCTGTAGCGGGCTAACAGGACTCCGGTACTCAAAGCGTGACATTTCCCCGAAGGGACAGACACAGGAACGAAGAAGGACACATGCCGGCCAGCCTAAGTGTTCCGGAGCAGTAGCAAGCTACCATGGCTCAGCGGTAACACTAGGAGACATTTCCCGGTAAGAGAGGCTACTAAAGATAAACAACTAGATAGTCAGATCCCACACATAGCACTACACATTACACGTACGCATAACATGCAAGTATGTGCTGTACAACATGGCACCACAGCATAACTCAACAATTATATAGATAAAGGCTCAGAAGAGCCATCATAGCATTTATTGCAAACAGGGGTCACAAGACCCGTCATACAGAGCATACAAGCAACAAGCGGAAGCATTACATGTCTGGGTACAGACATCTATAAATGAAAAAGGCTGGAAGCCTGACTATCTACAACATCCGAT
This sequence comes from Triticum aestivum, assembly GCF_018294505.1. Taxonomy (NCBI): domain Eukaryota; kingdom Viridiplantae; phylum Streptophyta; class Magnoliopsida; order Poales; family Poaceae; genus Triticum; species Triticum aestivum. The sequence goes on from NC_057804.1 coordinate 452,441,598, forward strand.
CAAGATCGTAGCTGAGGTACTAGCTACTAGTCGAAGTCCAAGAGAACCCTAGTAAGACCGAAGTCTCCGCTGCAAAAACATAAATAAAGCAACATGAGTACAAAGGTACTCAGCAAGACTTACATCAGATCCTATCATACATGCATTTGTATCAAGAGGGTAATGTGGGGTTTGGTTGCAGCAAGCCAGCTTTGACTCTGTGGCTATCCTGTTCTACGACTACCAGAAACTCTGGAGGTGAAACAACGTACACGAGTCCACTAATCACCATACAATACACTACTATGGATTCATCCCCGTCTCCCTACGAGAAGGCCATCCATAGCACTCACACTTGTCTTGAGCATTTTAGAGTATCCACTTCAAGTTGTCTATGTACTATGTAAGCATCCAAGAAGTCCATAACCGCGGACTCGGCTATTCGAATAGATCATGTTAACCCTGTAGGGGTGTACTTCTTCACACACGCTCTCGCCACTTACCGCCATGTACACGTCATGTATCTCAGCAACCTTCAAGCGGAAGCCTGGCGAGGGTGTCGGCCACGACCTGACTAACCACACAAGACTCTAGTCCAGGTTTATCGCCTATTCGGGTTCCATCCGCAAGGAGATCCGGCCGGGGTGTCGCTCACGGCCCCAAACGATGTGTACAGGGTTCCCGAGCCCACCAACCGGGTGCCACTCGGTACACCGGGCCACGTGTGCCTAGTCTGTCCCAAGCCCACCCTGCCGGGTGCCACTTGGTAGAAAAATAGCACTACCTACAAACACCAGAAACTAGTTGCGACTCCTGGACAGAGATCAAGTTGGTTAATAAGTCGAGAGGGGTCGAGTTACCGGAACCCAATGTGTGGTAGTATCGAGTCATTGGACAACATACACAGAACTCAGTGCTTAAGGACGGTTCCAGTGAGACAACCCACCATGTACTCCTACATGGCCTCTCACCGCTACCTTTACCAAATCGTGTTCACACACTTCACTCTCAGCATCAGAACATATCGTAACACTCCAATTCATTCCCAATGAACCAGACCTGACACACTCTAAGCAATAGCAGGCATAGCATGGTAGGAACACATCAATGGCTTCAATCAACTCCTACACATGCTAGTGGGTTTCAACTATTTACTGTGGCAATGACAGGTCATGCAGAGGAATGGGTTCAACTACCGCAGCACAAAGTAGCAGATGAATCGTTGTTGTCCTAATGCAATAACTGAGAGTAGGAGCGAGAGAGTAGGGTTTTATCGAAATGAACAAGGGGGTTTGCTTGCCTGGCACTTTTGAAGATAACATTGAGTCTTCATCAGTGTCAACGATCACATCATCGGTATCACGTCTATCGAGAGGGGACAAATACCGGCAACAAGGAAGAAATACAATCAATGCAATGCACAATATGATGCATGCTCATGACATGGCAATATGAATGTGTTTTGAGCTAATGCAACTAGCAACAGATTAAATGAAGTTGGTTTGAATATAAAATTCAAATTCAAACTCCATATGTGATTATTCAAATGCCATTTAATTGATTTGTGCTAAACAGCAGCTATAAGTTGTTCTAACATGCATGAAAATGGTACAGATGGATTCCTTGAATTTTTCTGATATTTTTTCATATATAAATTATTTAATTTGGAGTTACGGTTAATTTTCTATGATTTATTGAAGTTTAGGCATTTTCTGAATTTAATAAATCATTTCTGATTTATTTAAAACTCCAGAAAACAATTACTGCATCAGCCTGACGTCATGATGACGTCAGCAGGTCAAAGGCGTCGACTAGGTCAAACCTCACCAGTGGGGTCCACTGGTCAGTGACCCAGTCAACTAACCAGGTTAGTTAGCCCTAACTAACTTAGTTAGCCGGGCGGGGCCCGCATGTCAGTGGCTCACCTAATTAACTAAATTAATTAACACTAATTAACCTAATACTAATTAAGCAGGCGCCTGGGCCCACACGTCAGGGGTCAAACCCTTGGTCAAACCCGCCGGAGTTGACCCGCGGCTTGTCGCCGGCGACGCCAGCAACGGCGGAGGCGTCGGAAACGCTCCTTCGGCGACCAAATCGGCGACTGAGGGGCTCTACGCGTAGCTGGGAGTCGTCCGCATCCATCTGTGCAAACGGCAGGGGCTGGGGTGCTCGGAATCAGCAACGACGGCGAGCGAGGCGGCGGCCGGAGCTCGGGTGGGTGCGGGGTTAGCGCTGCGGCTTGCAAACGAGCTAGCTGCCACGCTAGCGTTACTCCACGGGTTGTTGCGAGTGCAACGGACACACGCGCGGGGCCATTTGGTCACCGGGGCTTCACCGGCGACGAGCCCGTGCGGCGGAGCGTTTCGGCTCCGGTGGAGGGAGCGGCTACGGGGCGAATTAGTCGACGAGGCATGGGGGAAATGATGCAGCGGCTCACCGCGGTTCTTCTGGTGCTGCTGGCGAGGCAGGGGAGGCACGGGGTCCGGCGAATCGACGGAGGGGAGCTTCGGTGGCCGGCGACGGAACGGCGATGGTGGCGGCGTTGCAGGGCTTCCGGAGGGCCGTGGGTCGGTGGGGAGGAAGGAGGGGGTCGAGGCGGCTAGGGGTGGCCGGTGGCCACGAGAGAGCTCGTCGGCGGCGGCGGGTGTGTTCGGTGGCTGCGCGCGAGAGAGCCAGAGGAGGAGAGGAGCTCGGGGAGAGAGTGAGAGGCCTGGGGGGGTGCGTGGCGTCGCGGGCGTCGAGGAGGGAGGCAGGGAGGCTGCCACGGCGAAGCAGGAGGTGGCCGGCGCTCTTCGGGCGCGCGCCACGCCTCGCCTATGCCTACTGGCAGAGGAAGAAGAGGACAAGGGGGGGGGGGAGGAGGTGGGCTGGGCCAGCGGGAGGAGCTGGGCCGGCTACAGGTAAGTGGCCCAGGTAAGCTGGGCTTCTCTCTTCTGTTTTGTTTTTTTCTAATTATTTCAGTTTTCTATTTTGCAGGTTTGTTTTGAATTTGGTTTTGAAACCAATTCAATTTATTTTGCTTCTGACAATATTTTTAGGAGCTAAAAGAATTAAAACAATGCTCCACAAAAATATTTCAGAATTATTGGACCTATATTTATTTAACAGTAGATATAAGTCCAATTCAAATAGCTATGATTTAAATTCAAAGTCCCAAAAATAAATCCTTAAAAATGTTCAATATTTTGGTTGGGACCAGAACCCTTACCAAAAATTATCAAACATTTTAGAAGAGCCATTTGGAGCAATGAATAAGATTTCTAGGGTTTTTGCCCCTCTTTTATTTAGGGTTTTGAGGCTTCCAATAATTCCCTCAGTTCAAATTTTCAGAATTTAAATATGATGCACACATGAGCTAGCCTAGAGCACTACCAGCAGCTAGGGATGTGACAACTCACCCCCACTAAACAAGAATCTCGTCTCGAGATTCAAGCGTAGGGTAGGATGAAGGGGAAACGCAAACTAGTACAATCTTCATGATCCAGGTTGTACTTCAGTTGAACGTTGATTCATTCACCATCATTGTCTTGATGTCTTGCTCTGAGAAATCCTGCCAACAAGACCTGGAGATAAAGAGACTCTAGAAGGGTCGATCTCCTCGAAGATCGAACAACTCAGATAACTCACGGAATGAGACATAGAACCATCTCTCGGATTGAGACACGAGATACACATCAAGAGGGGTGGAAGAAATGGATGACGAAGGTCCACTAGGTGGACAACAATTCCACACTTAAAAAGGTGGTAAACGATTGCCAACGTAGCGAGGAGTTGAGTTTCCATGATACCATAACGATACACCTTAGGGAAGGTGACTCGTAGAGATATTTCCTTAAGTGGCAAAAAGAATTACTTTTAATTCAGAGATCATTGAAACTCTTTAAGCCAGCCTAAGACAATTCTCGAGCGATCGTTTGTAGGGGGTCGGTAGAATGGCATACTCGGACTTGGATGATGTGGATTACCTTGTTGAAGACAACGTAATGGATGAGTTTGCTCATCACCGGAAATGGAAGAGACCCATGGTAGAATGGCACATTGGCGGTGCAAGCTGGGAACAAAATGCAAACGCTGGGAATGATTCTGGTAACTGGGGAAGAACCCAACAATAGAGAGTGAATTCACTGTTTGAGAAGGTCATAGCATAACCGACGAGAAAACTGAGAGCAAACCCAGTTAGTGCCGATGATAACACCTAGCGCTTGTGCGTGCTCTCAAGAACTTGAGCATTTCCATAATTCATCAAGGTTTTACCAACATCCGTGTCAAGGATCCGGTAACACAACTTACTACCATGATGAATGGTGATGGAGGATGCAGATGCAAATGAAGATAACACCTTCTCAGATTTCACCCTTGGCGGGGCCAAGGAAATAAAATCTGGATGATCGACCGAGAGACATCTAGCACTCCGCTTCTAATGTTCTCCTTGATGTGCTAGTGTAACCCATTCATAGAAATGGTCTGGTATCTAGAACATCAAGTAAAAGGTCGGACTTCGGGAGCAATAGAATCCATAAGGAACAGTTACGGAGGTAAATCCTATGAAATCCTTATGGGGAGGTGGCCAACTTCTTCAATCAAGATACTACAATAATAGGTCTTTCGGCTGGGTGGTGCTGGCCATGACATCCACTTTACCGGTTATCGAGGGACCACTATTATAGTTCTTGGGAAATATTCCAACCATCATATCTGCCTGAGACTCAGATTTGGTTGGTGTCAGGACATTCCAGACTCATCGAGTCTAGGAAGAAAAATGAAAGTTTGCAACACGAATCGACGAGATGACGTTGCGAGATTCTCGGGAGATGAACTACGATAGCAAGCTCCAAAACATGAGCTGGTTCTGCTACAAACATGTGAACATGTTGTCCCAGACAAGCATGACCACAAGGTAGTCTTATAATAAAACACTACCGAGTTCTGGTTGGGAACCATCATCGAGGATATCACAGTTCTTGGTTAAGCCCGGGTTAGCTCTTAAAAGAACTCCTTCTCCTAGAACAAATCAGTTAGTGGCTTGGTGTGCTAGGATACACATATGGAATGAAGATGATCAGTCTAACAGACCATAGAATTCTTCGCACGTGCATGACCGACTTGGGATGATTCCAGAGGAGCAAAAACAAACTTTCTCGAATTCACGACGGCAACTTACATCAAAATGCACATGAATCAAAGGAAGTCACTCCTTTCATCAAACAAGTACTTCATGAGCTAGCATGAAGAAAATGCTTTCAAAAGTTTCCAACACTAACTTAATGTTCAACAACATCATGGAGGAGATAAGGATGTTGTCAATGGGCTCAACAACAACTCATCGGAATTTCCATATCACTGAACTTCCACCATCATGTGAACACGGTGATAGCATTGGTCAGAACCAAAAGATATAATGGTGTATGCTCGAGGGATCAACCACGAGGAAGACAACATTACGAGCATCGTTGGTTCTGACTTGACTTGACGATAGCCCACATTCAAATCAAAGGATTGATAAGACAATAGGTCCAGCAACTGATCACAGGGACCAATCGATGAAGATATCATCTTTCTTCAACACACACTACACAAGAATATCCCTTTGGAACAAACTAAGTCAGGCAAGCTTTTATCTTCCAACCTCCAAGTTGTCGTTTAGCTTAACCAACTAGCTCAGGGATATCTAACACCGATTCTTGGAGAGAAGGTGGTTCACAAGAAACCAACTTGATCACGAGCTCAACATAGCGGTCAGGTGACAACCTGGTAATACTTCCGAGAAGATCTTCAGAAATCACGAACCACCGATATGTTACTAAGCTCGAGAACAATCTTGCTTTTCAGGGCAAGATGATATGATCAAATGAGCGAGGACTTGACAAATCCTAACTCATCAATCGAAGGGTGCACCAGGAAATAAGGACTAGGTAGCACGATCAGTCTTAGAATGGTGATTCAAAAACCAACATGCTAAGATTGAAATTATTATCCTTTAACTACCAAGCAACGAGGTTGCTGGGAGTATTGATTTCACACATCACAACTCATTTGTCGGTATTCCGGTTGCATCAACACGATGGCCGAGGAATGACTAATGATGGTGAGAAGTATTACTACGTCAAAATTCATGAGAGTTGGTGCAGTTCTCATGACAATTCTGACATAAAGGGGTTAATACTCCAAGGTAGAACAGAACCAAAAGCTGGATTGGCATTTGATCTGCGGAATACAACTACTTTGACCCCACCCTAGATATGGAAGAGGTACTGGAGTTTGTTTCTCCTAGTCATTCCGTGATAGAATGGCTTGACGGACCACAAGAGTAATAGGCATCGATAAACGAACGCACACATACTTTTGACTATCAATTGATAGACGAGGGTCAGAATGCAACTAAAGAGAACATCTCAAAGGAACATATAATATTTCTGAGTTGTGGATGCATAGATTAGTATGTCGAACCAAATTCAACATATTTCTTCCGGAAAACCCATGCAGAAAGGTAGAACTGGCAGAGTCACAATGTAGAATCGAGAACCCATCGAGAGCACTCTGATTGTGATCTTTCGATCAGCGAGGAACATCTGCCACAAGCGGTTCATAGTATTTGGAAGAAAGGAATACCACGAACATCGAGGACTAATGCAAAGGTTACTAATAACCTAAAAGAACGAGCAAAACTATCAACATGAAGCAAGTAGGGTGAATCTCGGGTTCAAAACCCAGGGATAGAATACCTACTACTAAATGGCATCACGGGATGCTTTCGATAATGACGGCCAGAGTCATCACACTGGAGCATAAATCATGGCTAGGCTACTAGATGATCCCCTGAGACACCTAAGGTCATAATAGTAACTTCAACATAATGTCAAGGCAATAGAATACCTCAACTCAACAATTAGTGTGATTGAGCTGGCCCATGGGAACATTGAAACGGGAAGAAAGGATTTGCAAATGCATCAGACTACTTAGAAACCTTGGATGACTCGGACAGCATAACGGCTGTAAATGCTCGGAAAAGATTTGAGACATTCACAAAAATGGTGGCATAACCACTCAGAAGCACAATATCAAGGTTTGAGATCAACAATAATCATACAAAAGTAGTAGGAATTGAACGAGGCTTAAGTCCAACAATCTATAAGTCTACGGATTAGTAACACGTGATCCTGATGGAAAGAAGAGATAGCCTAGTTCTTAATCCCCATAGAAGAGAAGATGATGACTCAGATCAGAAGGCCATGAGGTATAAGGAGTAAAAAGAGCCTTACGTTCCATCCCACAATCAATTCCCTTATATAACTAAAGAATTTCTAGACTCAACTTCGACCAGTTTGGCTTGGTAATCCTACAGGCAGTCAAGCTCTGATACCAAAGCTGTCAGGACCCCGACTCGATGTCACATCGATCTAGCCGGTAACACCTCATATCACTTTGCGGCCTCACGCACGGTATCCCCACGGGTGTCGTCTTACCTTTTCCCGGGACCGTTTGCGCCTTTTGGCTCACGTATATGATAGTGTCGCTAGCATCCATATGATAAGGAGCCCGGGCTGACATGACTAGTCGTAAACCCAAAGTGGCACAGACTTACAGGGACAGGCATCCATGACCCAGCTTCGAACGTGTCGGTCATCAGCAAGTGGGTCCGGGCTGTAGCACTGGGCTAGCAGGACTCCGGTAAACCGGGCTGTAGCGGGCTAACAGGACTCCGGTACTCAAAGCGTGACATTTCCCCGAAGGGACAGACACAGGAACGAAGAAGGACACATGCCGGCCAGCCTAAGTGTTCCGGAGCAGTAGCAAGCTACCATGGCTCAGCGGTAACACTAGGAGACATTTCCTGGTAAGAGAGGCTACTAAAGATAAACAACTAGATAGTCAGATCCCACACATAGCACTACACATTACACGTACGCATAACATGCAAGTATGTGCTGTACAACATGGCACCACAGCATAACTCAACAATTATATAGATAAAGGCTCAGAAGAGCCATCATAGCATTTATTGCAAACAGGGGTCACAAGACCCGTCATACAGAGCATACAAGCAACAAGCGGAAGCATTACATGTCTGGGTACAGACATCTATAAATGAAAAAGGCTGGAAGCCTGACTATCTACAACATCCGATCAAGATCGTAGCTGAGGTACTAGCTACTAGTCGAAGTCCAAGAGAACCCTAGTAAGACCGAAGTCTCCGCTGCAAAAACATAAATAAAGCAACATGAGTACAAAGGTACTCAGCAAGACTTACATCAGATCCTATCATACATGCATTTGTATCAAGAGGGTAATGTGGGGTTTGGTTGCAGCAAGCCAGCTTTGACTCTGTGGCTATCCTGTTCTACGACTACCAGAAACTCTGGAGGTGAAACAACGTACACGAGTCCACTAATCACCATACAATACACTACTATGGATTCATCCCCGTCTCCCTACGAGAAGGCCATCCATAGCACTCACACTTGTCTTGAGCATTTTAGAGTATCCACTTCAAGTTGTCTATGTACTATGTAAGCATCCAAGAAGTCCATAACCGCGGACTCGGCTATTCGAATAGATCATGTTAACCCTGCAGGGGTGTACTTCTTCACACACGCTCTCGCCACTTACCGCCATGTACACGTCATGTATCTCGGCAACCTTCAAGCGGAAGCCTGGCGAGGGTGTCGGCCACGACCTGACTAACCACACAAGACTCTAGTCCAGGTTTATCGCCTATTCGGGTTCCATCCGCAAGGAGATCCGGCCGGGGTGTCGCTCACGGCCCCAAACGATGTGTATAGGGTTCCCGAGCCCACCAACCGGGTGCCACTCGGTACACCGGGCCACGTGTGCCTAGTCTGTCCCAAGCCCACCCTGCCGGGTGCCACTTGGTAGAAAAATAGCACTACCTACAAACACCAGAAACTAGTTGCGACTCCTGGACAGAGATCAAGTTGGTTAATAAGTCGAGAGGGGTCGAGTTACCGGAACCCAATGTGTGGTAGTATCGAGTCATTGGACAACATACACAGAACTCAGTGCTTAAGGACGGTTCCAGTGAGACAACCCACCATGTACTCCTACATGGCCTCTCACCGCTACCTTTACCAAATCGTGTTCACACACTTCACTCTCAGCATCAGAACATATCGTAACACTCCAATTCATTCCCAATGAACCAGACCTGACACACTCTAAGCAATAGCAGGCATAGCATGGTAGGAACACATCAATGGCTTCAATCAACTCCTACACATGCTAGTGGGTTTCAACTATTTACTGTGGCAATGACAGGTCATGCAGAGGAATGGGTTCAACTACCGCAGCACAAAGTAGCAGATGAATCGTTGTTGTCCTAATGCAATAAATGAGAGTAGGAGCGAGAGAGTAGGGTTTTATCGAAATGAACAAGGGGGTTTTGCTTGCCTGGCACTTTTGAAGATAACATTGAGTCTTCATCAGTGTCAACGATCACATCATCGGTATCACGTCTATCGAGAGGGGACAAATACCGGCAACAAAGGAAGAATACAATCAATGCAATGCACAATATGATGCATGCTCATGACATGGCAATATGAATGTGTTTTGAGCTAATGCAACTAGCAACAGATTAAATGAAGTTGGTTTGAATATAAAATTCAAATTCAAACTCCATATGTGATTATTCAAATGCCATTTAATTGATTTGTGCCTAAACAGCAGCTATAAGTTGTTCTAACATGCATGAAAATGGTACAGATGGATTCCTTGAATTTTTCTGATAATTTTTCATATATAAATTATTTAATTTGGAGTTACGGTTAATTTTCTATGATTTATTGAAGTTTAGGCATTTTCTGAATTTAATAAATCATTTCTGATTTATTTAAAACTCCAGAAAACAATTACTGCATCAGCCTGACGTCATGATGACGTCAGCAGGTCAAAGGCGTCGACCAGGTCAAACCTGACCAGTGGGGTCCACTGGTCAGTGACCCAGTCAACTAACCAGGTTAGTTAGCCCTAACTAACTTAGTTAGCCGGGCGGGGCCCGCATGTCAGTGGCTCACCTAATTAACTAAATTAATTAACACTAATTAACCTAATACTAATTAGGCAGGCGCCTGGGCCCACACGTTAGGGGTCAAACCCCTGGTCAAACCCGCCGGAGTTGACCCGCGGCTTGTCGCCGGCGACGCCAGCAACGGCGGAGGCGTCGGAAACGCTCCTTCGGCGACCAAATCGGCGACTGAGGGGCTCTACGCGTAGCTGGGAGTCGTCCGCATCCATCTGTGCAAACGGCAGGGGCTGGGGTGGTCGGAATCAGCAACGACGGCGAGCGAGGCGGCGGCCGGAGCTCGGGTGGGTGCGGGGTTAGCGCTGCGGCTTGCAAACGAGCTAGCTGCCACGCTAGCGTTACTCCACGGGTCGTTGCGAGTGCAACGGACGCACGCGCGGGGCCATTTGGTCACCGGGGCTTCACCGGCGACGAGCCCGTGCGGCGGAGCGTTTCGGCTCCGGTGGAGGGAGCGGCTACGGGGCGAATTAGTCGACGAGGCATGGGGGAAACGATGCAGCGGCTCACCGCGGTTCTTCTGGTGCTGCTGGCGAGGCAGGGGAGGCACGGGGTCCGGCGAATCGACGGAGGGGAGCTTCGGTGGCCGGCGACGGAACGGCGATGGTGGCGGCGTTGCAGGGCTTCCGGAGGGCCGTGGGTCGGTGGGGAGGAAGGAGGGGGTCGAGGGGCGGGGGCTAGGGGTGGCCGGTGGCCACGAGAGAGCTCGTCGGCGGCGGCGGGTGTGTTCGGTGGCTGCGCGCGAGAGAGCCAGAGGAGGAGAGGAGCTCGGGGAGAGAGTGAGAGGCCTGGGGGGGGGTGCGTGGCGTCGCGGGCGTCGAGGAGGGAGGCAGGGAGGCTGCCACGGCGAAGCAGGAGGTGGCCGGCGCTCTTCGGGCGCGCGCCACGCCTCGCCTCTGCCTACTGGCAGAGGAAGAAGAGGACAAGGGGGGGGGGGGAGGAGGTGGGCTGGGCCAGCGGGAGGAGCTGGGCCGGCTACAGGTAAGTGGCCCAGGTAAGCTGGGCTTCTCTCTTCTGTTTTGTTTTTTTCTAATTATTTCAGTTTTCTATTTTGCAGGTTGGTTTTGAATTTGGTTTTGAAACCAATTCAATTTATTTTGCTTCTGACGATATTTTTAGGAGCTAAAAGAATTAAAACAATGCTCCACAAAAATATTTCAGAATTATTGGACCTATATTTATTTAACAGTAGATATAAGTCCAATTCAAATAGCTATGATTTAAATTCAAAGTCCCAAAAATAAATCCTTAAAAATGTTCAATATTTTGGTTGGGACCAGAACCCTTACCAAAAATTATCAAACATTTTAGAAGAGCCATTTGGAGCAATGAATAAGATTTCTAGGGTTTTTGCCCCTCTTTTATTTAGGGTTTTGAGGCTTCCAATAATTCCCTCAGTTCAAATTTTCAGAATTTAAATATGATGCACACATGAGCTAGCCTAGAGCACTACCAGCAGCTAGGGATGTGACAAAACTCTCAAGGACTATGGAATCAACATGAAGAATGTGCCTCTCTACTACGACAATGAGAGTGCAATCAAGATTTCTCGCATCCCAGTTCAGCACTCGAAGACAAAGCACATCCAGATTCGTCATCATTTTCTTTGCGATCATGTGTTGAAGGGCGATATCTCCATCTGCCATGTAAGAACTGAAGATCAGCTGGCCGATATTTTCACTAAGCCCTTGGATGAGAAGAGATTTAGTAAGTTGTGGTGTGAGCTAAATATCCTAGAATCTTCGAATGTTCTCTGAAATAGGACACTCATCCTAACACTTATGCTGACCTGATGACTTAGATGCGCAACACACAAAGTAACATTTTTCTTCAATCAATGAAGACTAACCCTCTAAGTGTGAAGAAATTAATGAAGAAATTGTCTCTCAGAGCCCTACGACAATTGTACACGGTGTCTGAAGCCAACTTTCTTATACGGTGGGTTACGCCACCACAAAAGTTGAAAATCTTCAATTTGAGTTTTTCTTCAGTTTTTGAAATTCCTCAGTTTTTCAAATTCTTCAACTTGAAATGTCTTCACTATTTCCATCGTTTGTCTTCAGTATATATATATATATATATATATATATATATATATATGAGTTTATATCCTCTACAGCATTCACTTATTGCTAATTCTTCAACTTGACCTTTTCCGCTAAGTGAATGTGATCGGACCCTTTCCCCTCTATGCTGAACTCAATCTAATCTTTTCACAAATTATTCATGTGCGTTCTGATTTGAAACTCGTTCAAAATCTTCACTGTGTCCTTGACAGCTGAAGAAATTGCGAACGGTAACTTAAAACTTATCTTATCTAAATTTTCGGCTTTGCCGCTCAAACCGTTCTGCTTCTCACGACAAATACTTATCTATTCACCCACGATCCTACATGATCGCCACCTCACTGTACATGGGTGACACATGTCATGTGAATGGGAAAAGCTAGGGGCATGTTCGTCCAAAATCCTCGGGCGCACAGTTTTTCACTCCCGCTATAAATACCCATGTCTTCTCCTCACTTCACTTTTACTCCGCTCGACCTCTCTCTCTCTCTCGAGCTTCCCAAACCCTAGCGCCGCCGCTACTTCATCGTCGCCGGTGAGGAAGAGCTTCACTGCCTCGACCTCGTCGCCGTCGTACTCGCGCCGGTTGCAGATTTCTTCACTCTGCCGCCGCCGTAGCCGTCTTCCTCTGCCGAGTTAGGGCGTGGAAGATCTGAACGGACGAACTTCACCTCAACACTTCTCAGTTCGTCGTGTTCTTCACTTCGGGTAATTAAAAGTTACTTTTAGTGCCCGCTTTGATTCATGTGTTTTCCTAAAACAATCTTCAAAGGTGTTTATTCTTCAAATCTTCACACACCAAACACCTCACATGTTATCTGTTCTTGATTCATTTCTCTAAGCAATGATTTTCTTCAAGATTCCTCAATTGTGTGGATTCCCAAATCTGTACAACTCTGGAACCTAAGATAAAGAACGCTTAGTGAAATTCTTCAAGACTCATCGGTCAAATTCCTCAAACCTATTCTCTTTTTAAAAATCTTCTGAGAACACATATGACCTCTCCACATTCCTCGCAACTATACTCTGTTCACATGTACAAATGTCCGCTGCTAAATCACTAGGTTCTCATCTACTTAACTCATTTGCAGCGTTCCTCGAAGAAAAGTTGCATACATCTTCAGAAACTTCAGTTGCTAATCCTCAACTGAAGAAAATGGCTGGCAGCAAGAAGCCACATAAGGGAGGAAAAAGGCCTGAGGTCAACACAATGTTTGAAATCCCTGAGGATATATATGCTGGATATTGCACTCCAGATGAGGCCAAGTTTGGCAAGGAGGACAAGAATCAGTGCAAAGTGCGCATATAACAAATTGAGAGGAGATGGGCACGAGAATGGAGGGAATATAGATATGTTACTCCCAAGTACATGAAGAAATTCGCGCTCAATCCTCCATGCTCAAGACCTCCATTGAGGCCTGGCCAACTGGCAGATCCCACCAGCCTCAAGCGTGGTGAGGACTATGCTGCTGAATGGGCTAGGCGCCAGGCCAAACTAGCCAAGCAAGCAAAAGAAGCAGTGAGGAAATTCAATGAAGATTCTGCTGTTGCTGCTAACGCTACTGAGGCATCTGGTAGTAAGCCCAAGAAGGCTATGCCAAAGAAGCCTGCCCACAAAACCAGTGCTTCTCCTTCAACGCCCTCACGGTCAGCATCTTCAAAGCCCTCACGGCCAATTCCTCAGTCTTCAACTGCTCCGACAAAATCTTCGGCACCTGTGCATCTTGCCACGTGCCAAAGGACTCAAGGCTTCTCTATTGCCTCAGGAGCATCTGCAAGCTCCTCAGCTGCTCGACCTTCCTCAGTTGGTCCCTCACTGCTGAAGAAAAAGGCCACTGCTGGACGAGGTATTCGACCAAGTCCTCACAAGAAGCAAGTCGCTTTCCAAGTGCCCTCTGATGATGATGAGGCGGATGATGAAGAACTTGCCGAAATCATTAGAGACAGGCAAGCAAGGGCCGCTAGAGCCAAAGGCAGCAATGTGCCACTTCTTCTGGATCCCAAGCTGATCCTCGATTTCATCGACTTATGGCACAAGGACCCAGCCACACCTTTTCCGGAGATGAACCTCACTCCTAGTCAAAGTCATGTTCTCACTCACTTCATTGAGGAAGAGAAATGGAAATATGAAGAAGGACGAAGGCTGAAGAAAGCGCAATACAAGAAACAACGCTACCTCAAGGACAATGTCCTCACTCTTACCCCCGAACAACTCATTGCTGTACAAGCTGAAATCAAGCAATTGAGTGATGATTTCAATCGGTACCATGCTGATTGGAAGGGAGAAAAAATACGTTTCGTCAATCTGACGAAGACTTTCTCTTCAATTGCCACTGCGCCGGTGCATGTTGAAATTCCTCAGGCTGAAGAATCTGCTCAGACCACTGAAGAACATGCCAACACCACTGATGTCAGTATGGCTGCTGAAGAAAATGAGAGTACCAGGGCTGATGACTCCATTCCAGCCGCTGATGATATTGCCAGGGCATCCACTAGTGATGCGCCTGAGGAAAGTGAACAAGCCAGGGCAACTGCAATAGTTGTGCCTGAAGAAAATGCACCTTCTGCACATACACCAACTCCAATCCTTCCATCTGCATCAGATGCGAAGAAGACAAAGGCTGCAGAACATGCAGCGATGAAGAAAAGGAAGGCACCAGCTTCATCAAATTCTTCAGCGCCAAAGAAGATGAAGACTCTGATCAGTTCAATTGACAACCCAATTGATGCCGTTCCTGTCTCATCAATGCCATCAAAGGACCTTGTTCCTTATGGTGAAGAATATGAGATTCCCGAGCAATTTGATGAAGAAACTCCATCTGCTGCTTCGACAAAGCAGTTGGACAAAGAAATTGAAGTGGATGAGATCCCTTCAACCCCAGTCATTTCCTCACATATGCCTCAGTTCACTGCTGAAGAGGCAGGTGTTGAAGAAATTGACAATGAGGATGTGGATATTGGATGTAACACTCCTGTGCTCAATGATGAATTTTGGGACAGTCAACATCCAAACTCACCAATGTTCACTCCTCTCCAAGCTGTTCCTCAGTCCCCAGCCACTACTGAAGTACAAGTGGGATCTGATGAACCTCGTGCAACCCCGTCTGTTCATGAAGACATTCCAGCCACTAGTGCTGAAGAAACTGTGAATGAAGAAGTGATGACTCAGGCTGTAGATGCAGAAGAAACTAAAATTCCTCAGCATTAGGAACCTGAGATTGCGATTCCCGAGGTGATACTGCAAATTACTGACACTCCTCAGCCCAAGCCAAACAATCCCTTCTCCAAGAAGCCAAAATTCATGGCTGATGATTTCTTCGGCGAACACGTATTCTTCACTGAATTCAACCCTTATGACAATGATCGTCTTAGAAGGAAGCGTTTCTGGACTGCCAGCCAGGCAAACTTCTATTCCTCAGTTCTATTTGACAAGGACAAAATCTTTGATCATGAGCACATTCCTCACGTGGACTTGAAATCTATGCCATGCTTCACGATGCAGGCTTGCTGAATTTATGCACTGACATTGTTGATTGGAATGAAGAACTTATTCTTCAGTTCTACGCAACTTTGCATATCACAGGCGATGCTGCTGACGTCAACTCATGCGTGTTGGACTGGATGACTGAAAACACTCATTACAAGGCACCAGCCTCTGAATTGCTTCGTGCCCTGCCAATCAGTCCTCCACCAGAAGGCGCTCGCTGTCTGTATGATGAACCTGAACTTACGGATCATTATATGCAAGTGCTCATGAAGCCACTGAAACCTGGACAAGCTCAAAGGACCAAATTCCTCATGAAGAATTTGCTCTATGTGCCCAGAACCATATACCGCATTCTGACAAAGACTATCAGCCCAATCAAAGGACATGATTCTTCAGATGAAAAAATTGTGGGGATGATGAAGAATATGCTCTTCAACATCATGCATGGTATTCCTATTAATTACCACGATTTCTTCATGAGGACTCTTGCAACTATTGCACTTTCACCATTTGAGCTGAAGCCTTATGCACCATGGATCATGAGATTCCTCAGATTAAGGTTTTCACTCAACTACAAGGCTGATACTCTTAACCATGGCAGCTACTTGCCCCCAATTGAAGTCCTCAAGCGGACCATTTCCTCATCTGATGAGAAGGGCAAGTCACCAGCTGTGATCGATGAAGGCATTCGTCCATTGGATGGTCAATTCCGCAAAGCTGCATCCTATTCCACCAATGATGACTCTGCCACACATGATTCTGCTGCCAATGCTCCAAAGTCAAGTCCTCAAGCTACTGCTCCCTGTGTGATGACTGACCGTGAACTGCTCATAAGTCTTCACCAGAAGGTCGATCGGAATCACAAATGGGTTAAGCGTCAGTTTGGCTCTATTCTTCACAACATGACCTCTACACACAATGCAGTGAAGAAAAACCACTACTACCTCCATGAAGTGTTTGATCGCACCTGGGCCATTATGTCACATCTATATGGTGAAGAAGATCTGAATCAAATGGGCTTCAAGGAAGACTTTGACTGGTCTGCACCTCCACCAAAGAAATTCAAGAAGGTCAAGGTTCCTTCCTTGGTGGCCAGCTCATATTCTTCATCACGCGCCACGACGAGAATGAAGATTTGGATGACACCGCAACAGGCCCTACAACGACTCAAGACCCTGACAACGCTGGTGCTCCTCCATCATCATGATATTCTTCAAGGGCGTTAGTCCTCAGTTTCAACCCGTTTGGTCATTCGATGACAAAGGGGGAGAAATTTGAGTTAGTCTTCAAGCGGGTCTATATATATGGGCGTTTTTGCTAAGTTACAACTCTCATTCTTCTGATGACTTTGCTGGATTGAGTTGTAATCTTAAACTCTATGGTGGCTTGATACTTTTGTTATGTTCTTCTGCATGCTTATTCCTCATTAATGTTAATGCACGCTTACTGAATCACATCAATCACCATATTTCATCATGCATTTTAAATTCCTCATATTATATGTCAAATGCGTGTATGAATTACAAGATATAGGGGGAGATCTCCATGATTGTACTCTTCAAGTGTGCATTGCTTCAAAAGCAAATACCTCACTATGCACATCTTCAGGGGGAGTTCTTCTATATCTTGCAATCAAATTCCTCAATATCAGTATTTACACTTCACATGTTTATCCCCGTTGAAAACTTAACCTATATTGTCATCAATCACCAAAAAGGGGGAGATTGTAAGTGCATCTAGCGCCCCTTAGTGATTTTGGTGTATTGAAGACTTATAGGTTAAGAGACTGATGCGTTTGTGAGTGTACATAGGTCTGTAAGTCTATGAGGAGTTTGATATTTACAAAGAAAGTCGACCCCTAAAAATGAAGTTCTTCGACTGAAGACTTTGAATTTCTGAAGACTTTCTGAAGACTTTGAAAGTGAAGAAATTGGTGTGACCTTGAAGACTTAGTAATCATTCGAGGAACATGAAGCGCGAAGACTTTTGTTTTCATAGTTTCATTTTCTCTTTCTTGAGTCATAGGAAACACCGTACTGTTAAAGGGGGTTGAGGAAATACTAAGGAGAAATTTCCATGTGATACTCAACTCAAATCCTACACCTAGCAATCCCTTCGAGTGAAGCCATTGGAAATCTCGCACAGTTCAACCATATTCTTCAGTGACAGAGATGAAGTTCTTCTGATCTCTGAGGAATTTGTTCTGACTGAAGAGTTAGGAATTAGCCAGCGCGGATTGCCTACCAAGTGAGGAACATGATAGCCCTGAGGAATTTGAACCTCAAATATTCCGACCGTTGCTGTGCTACGCGCCAGCTGTCCCAAAAGATTTACCCACCTAACGGTCATATCAGACAAGGGCATTTATGTCTTATCATGTCAGGCTGCTCCCTAGGCTATAAATAGCCGCCCCCTACAACCACTAGTTGGTTGGCTGCTCCTAGAGAAACTGACACTTGTCATTTGAGAGCAACCCATCCTCCGAGGACTTTGACTGAAAATCATCAAGTGAGGAAATCCCAAACCCAAACCTACAAAACCCCAAGTGATTGAGCATCACTGAAGAGATTGATCCTGCGTGGATCCAATGCTTGTTTCCTTTGAAGACTGTGCTTCTTCCAGACGGTTAGGTGTCAAGGTCTAGAGCATCCAAGAGGAATTGTGGATCGCCGAGTGACCGAGTTTGTGAAGGTTCGGAAGTCACCTGAAGACTTACCACGAGTGATTGGGCGAGGTCTGTGTGACTTTAGCTCAAGGAGAATACGGTGAGGACTGTGTGTCCGAGACTGGGTGTCCTTGAGTTTAAATACTCAGCCGCTCCAACCAGATGTACAACTGAGATAGCAGTTGGAACTGGTCTACCAAATCATTGTCTTCACCGAGCTTACTGGTTCTATTTCCTCAACTCTTTAAATTCCTCATGTATGTTTCAGTGTGCCTGTTCATATCTGTTTGAAGACTTTGACTGAAGACTTTCTCAATTTCCTCAGTTCTATTTCTTCAGTCTGTTCATCTTCTTTCTTGTGTTATCCTGTGTTTACGCTTTCTGTACTCTGTGCTTGTCTTCATTTCATCATGATGACTATGCCTGTGTTCTGTTATGTTCCTTTCCGAGTACTTATTCCGCTGCAAGTAGTTCTCCATTTAGGAATTTCCTCACCAGCAAATTCCTCAGTGAAGAATTCATAAAAATCGCCTATTCACCCCCCTCTAGTCGATATAACGCACTTTCACGAGCCAGCTTTTCCTAAGTTAAAAAACTACTACGAGTGGAGAGCAATCCTCCCACTCGGGGGCTTAGTCGTGAACCAGTTTTGCCTAAGTTAGAAAAAAAACTACTCCGAGTGGAGAGCAATCCTCCCACTCGGATGCTTAGCCGCGAACCAGTTTCACCTAAGTTAAAAAACTACTCCGAGTGGAGAGAAATCCTCCCACTCGGGGGCTTAGCCGCGAACCAGTTTCGCCTATGTTAAAAAACTACCCCGAGTGAGAGCAATCCTCCCACTCAGGGGATTAGCCGCGAACCAGTTTCGCCTAAGTTAAAAAAACTACTCCAAGTGGAGAGCAATCCTCCCACTCGGGGCTTAGTCATGAACTAGTTTCGCCTAACTTAAAAAACTACCCCGAGTGAGAGCAATCCTCCCACTTGGGGGCTTAGCCGTGAACCAGCTTTGCCTAAGTTAAAAAACTACTATGAGTGGAGAGGAATCCTCCCACTCGGGGACTTAGCGGCAAACCAGTTTTGCCTAAGTTAAAAAAACCTACTCTGAGTGGAGAGCAATCCTCTCACTCAGAGGCTTAGCCGCGAACCAGTTACACCTAAGTTAAAAAAACTACTCTGAGTGGAGAGCAATCCTCCCACTCCGGGGATTAGCAGCAAACCAGTTTCACCTACGTTACACTACAAAAAAAATACACTTCCGTGATGATACGTGTTTTTCACAGTAGGTCGCATTTTCTGTCATGCATGTACACCCATGACGATTTTATGACAGAATCAAGATAGTCATACCTGTGATGTCGTAGAAGTGTTCCATGACATTACCAAAATTATCATCACGGAAGTGTCCACTTCCATGATGATAAATCGCGCGTCACAGAAGTGCTTTCGTCAAGGGTGACCGACACGTGGCATCCACCATAACGGAACGCTGTTAAGCTATCGGGTCCGGTTTTGGATCCGATAACCCGTTAACAGCCCCGACCAATGGGGATTTCCCACGTGTAAAATCATCATTGGCTGGAGGAAACACGTGTAGGCTCACCGTTGGGACAGATGCCATCCACTCATTGGACAGGAGGCGCCTATGATAGGTCGACACGTGGCACGGTCCGACAGTGGCCCATTCTGGTGAAAAAGGCTGGCCCAGTAAAAATTAGCAGGTCGACCCATATAAGGCCTACTTGTGTCAGGTCCATTTAAGCCCACGGCCCATACGAGATGTGCCAATTCAGCCCGTCAATGGCCCATTAAAGATTTGACACCATTGCAGCCCATCGTCAGTTCGAGCCCGTTAATAGCCCGCTATATATTTGGGCTCAATATCGGCCCGATGAGATTTGGCCTGTTAACGGCCCATTCAATGGATGGGCCAATTTTTAGGATGTACATCTTTCGACGTTTTAGCGACCCATTTAAATGTTGGGCTAATTTCCAGCCCGGTGTGTCTTTCAGCCTGTTGACGGCCCATAAATCTGATGGGCCATTTGTAGTTGGACCTGAGTTTCGACCTTTTAGCGGCCCATTTAAGTGTTGGGCCAATTTCCGGCCCGGTGTCACTTTCAGCCTGTTGACGGCCCATAAATCAGTTGTCCATTTGTAGTCGGACCTGAGTTTTGGCCTTTTAGCGACCCATTTAAGTGTTGGGCCAATTTCCGGCCCTGTGTGCCTTTCGGCCTGTTAACGGACCATAAATGATTTGGGCCATTTGTAGTCGGACCTTAGTTTTGGCCTTTTAATGGCCCATGCCCTTCATGGTCCAATACCAGCCCGGTTTCTCTTTCGGCCTGCTAAAGGCCCACAACACAGTTGGGCCATTTACAATACGACCTGACTTTCGGCCTCTTAGCGGCCCATGCTCTTCATGGTCCAGTACAAGCCCACTGTCTCTTTCGGCCTGCTAAAGGCCTACAGTATAGTTGGGCCATATGTAGCCCAAACTTAGTAACAGCCTGTTAACGGCCCGTGAAATAACTTGGGCCCACTTGTTGCCCGCTTTGATGTCGGCCTGTTAACGACCCGGGAGGTAAGAGGCAGGCCGACCATTAACTTTCTGCCTAGTAACGGCCCATTAACTTAATGGGCCCACTAAAGTTCGTACATGTCTTTAGGCCAAATTAGATAATTTGAGCCCATTACGACGAGCAATTATGCACATGACCAAAACCGATCA
The DNA here is from genome assembly GCF_018294505.1 of Triticum aestivum. NCBI lineage: Eukaryota > Viridiplantae > Streptophyta > Magnoliopsida > Poales > Poaceae > Triticum > Triticum aestivum. Next base: position 452,462,562 of record NC_057804.1, read on the forward strand.
AGCAAAGGTACGACATACAGGGAATAACGTTGCACATCCAGCATATATTACAAGAAATTACATCCACTGGGCAATCAAAGATTGATGCCAGTGCAAATAAATGAGCAGAACCTAACCATCTACAACATCACAATCTGCAACCTCAGCATAGATGACGCCCATAAGCATGTGGGCAAGTTCTTGCTGCTTTGCTACACTGTCTCTGAAAACATTGATCAGTTGTTGTGTCGCACGACTCTGCACCTCTGATTCATCCACCATTTCCATCATTGCTTCAGCCATTAATTGGTTCACAAACATACATTTATTCCGTTGCATTCGAGATAGAGGATACTGAACAGATTCAGATGGCGATTTTGGCAGGCTTGTATTATTGATAGTGGAGAGTGTCTCGACCACTGCATCATAACATAAATTAGGACGGGAACCAAACAGATTAATCATGAGTTATTTCCATATTACATGGCCTAGATTTACTAGAAAGAAACAATGGGGTTGCCTTGCTGTTTTCAGAATTTGTCTTCTTATCTTCAGCAACCTGCACAAAATTAACACACTAGCATTGCTATCATTGGGCAAGTCAGATAATAGGAAAGCAACATTGACAAATGAACGTTTGGGCAACTAGCCTACACAAAATTAACACAATATGGCACAGCTATCATCAGCCAGGTAAGGTAATACGAAAGCAACATTGACACAATGAATGAATGGGCAACCAGAGAAGCACTAAAATTCACTAATGTGCGTGATATGAGATAGTACACTCATGCAGCTCAGTATGCAAAACTACCAGGCAGTTTTCCTTACAAAAATAAACATTGGCGCCTTTAACATTTTGCTACAACTAATTTTAGATCAGATAAAGGTTAGATTCATGCCGATTAACAAAATACATGCTGATGTAAAAATATAGTGATATACAACAGGTACTTACATCAGCATTGGAGCATAGAGAATTCCCGCAAGATATTTTCCTCGAATATGATCCCAATCGAGGAAGTCTTCTATCATTTAACCTTATTTTCTAAAAGAGAGATGGGTAAGAAACATGTAGAAAATATGATCAGAATGCTATAAAATTTCATAATGCGAGGATACGCACACGCTTCTTAGATTGGAGTTGACATTCTTTTGCTGGACTGGAGCAGACTAGTTCTTTGGCCACTGGAATCTGCTTATTATTAGTGGGAGTTGGGTTTCTCTGTGCTGGAGCAGTATCTATGAAAAATGGAGTTGGTTTATTATCTCCCGGCGTTTGGATCTTTTGCAAAGACCTGGTTTGTAACCCTTCAAAGTCTAACATACCCGTCTTCCCCTTGCATGCCTTATATAGAAGAATGGTGATTCAGTTGTAAAACATGATACAACAGAGATGGAATAGGTACTGAAGAATAGAAAGGCATGACATATTGACATGTATTCCCTCCATCCGGAAATAAATGGATGGGTCTAGGCGTATTTCAGTTCTAGATACATGTAGTTTTATCCATTTCTGCGACATGTAATCCGGACGGAGGGAGTATGATGTAAGAGCTAGGGATACGACAAGACAACACAGTAAAAAAACATTGAAAACCCACTGTAGAACCAAAGTATTCAAACCCACTGATATGAGATAGTACACTCATGCAGCTCAGGATGCAAAACTACCAGGAAGTTTTCCTTACAAAAATCAACATTGTGGCCTTTAATCATACATTTTGCTACAACTAAATTTAGATCAGATAAAGGTTGGATTCACGCCAATTAACAACATACATGCTAATGTAAAAATATAGTGATATACAACAGGTACTTACATCTGCATTGGAGCACGGAGAATTCCTACAAGAATCTTTCCTCACATACAATACCAGTGCAGAAATTCTTCTATCTGTTAAGCTTATTTTCTAAAAGAGAGATGGGTAAGAAACATGTAGAAAATATGATCAGCATGCTATAAAATTTCATGATGCAAGGATACGCACACGCTTCTTAGAATGGAGTTGACATATTTTTGATGGACTGGAGCGGACTAGTTCTTTGGCCACTGGAATCTGCTTATTATCAGTAGGAGTTGGGTTTCTTTGTGCTGGAGCAGTATCTATAAAAACTGGAGTTGGTTTATTATCTCCTGGTGTTTGGATCTTTTGCAAAGGCCTTGTTTGTAACCCTTCAGATTCTAACATAGTCGTCTTCCCCTTGCATGCCTTGTATAGAAGAATGGCGCTTTAATTATAAAACATGCTACAACAGAGAGATGGAATAGGTATTGAAGAATAGAAAGGCATGACATATTGACATGTATTCCCTCTATCTGGAGAAAAATGGATGGGTCTAGGCGTATTTCAGTTCTAGATACATCCTTTTTAATCCATTTTGGCAACATGTAATCCGGACGGTGGGAGTATGGTGTAAGAGCTAGGGATACAACAGGACAACACATAAAAAACACTAGTTGAATGTAAAGCTGTATGCTAGCAGAATACGTATAGAAATAACTAAGGCAACATACACGTGTATGATTGGGAAACTAAGATGGCATTGCAACAGAGCACTAGAACAACACTTCAATGTAAAAAAACATGGTATGGTAGACAGATGAAGTACATACTGATGAATAACAATGTATAAGATATTCAAAAGCATGATGTCCAAATTAAGAAGATGTCATTGCGATAGAGTAGAATGACAGTACTTGAATTTGAAAACATGTTATCACGAATGGAATAGGTACTGAAAAAAGGAAGGCATGACATATTTACATGCATGATCAGCATGCTAAGCACATGGCATTGCAATAGAGTAGATACACTCTAGGACATTATATGCATGTTGTACCCATATCACAGGCCAAGTTAGAGCAAGGACCTTGTGGGGTGAAGAGGATTCATCATCTTTCTGCAAGTCTTCTAAAGAACTACCTTTAGATGTTCCATCATATTGGGTATCATTGACATCAAGTTTATTGGCCTTTACATTACTCCGTGAGGTTCTTGTGGATATATCAGTGTGTGCAATTATATCTGACATGCATGGAAGACAACTAGTAGTTAGATTTATGTAATGAGTGCCTGTAGGAGACGACATAAATAGTAGGACTGGGGTTAACTAGCAGCAACAGGTCTCATAAACTAAAGGGAGAACACAGATGAAAGCTACATAATATGTATCATTTGTACTCGAGATTAACTAGATGGCACACAAAAGTCTTAAAGAACAACATAGGTAATACTAGAAGTGGTATAATACTATAATCACCAGCTTGTGGGATAACATTGGCTGATGGATGATAACTATGGAACAACGTTACCTAAAGAACAAGTATCTTAGCTGAACTATGGAACATCGTTAACTCCTGAACAAGACCCGTAAGATATCAGCATGAATATACAGTGAAATGTGATGATCTATTTTCCATGCTTAGATGAATAACAAATCCATAAATGTTGCACACAAGTAAGATGAGGGTACAACCTATCTGGCTGCCATCCATAGGAGTGAGCATCATGTGCTAACTTGTCGGTGGCCCTGCAGTTGTTGTGGCTGTCCATGTCGGGCACGTGCATTCGATGCAGGGAACTGTTGAGTGGGGACTATAGCTCCCTTCTGGTGTATGCTTCCCTTGTTGGAGCAGCTGCGGTGAGTCGGAAGACGGTGTGTCTGAAGATGCAGATAACGCATAATGTTAAGAATGACATATCTCTTTGATCTGAAGAAATACACTAAGAGATCAACAACAAGGTACAGAGTGGTCACACATCTGTTGACTGAAGACTAAATTGGGGTCACATGATTTTATTTTATTTTGGCACTGTCCGATCTACGCCGGATGGCTTGATGGCCGTCTTGTGCCTCTCGGCTGACACTGTTCAGAATCTTCCCCGAAGAGCCAGCGACCAACGGCAGAGTAGCCTGCCTCCGCCGTCCATGGCCCCGGCCAAAACCCTGCTCCCCGCCCCACTGCACTGCCGTGGTTGCGCTGCCCCAGGCCAATCCACAAAGACTCCCCATCATCCAGATCCGGCGGCGGAAGTACCTTCAACCCACGCAAATCTAAACGATAGCCATCTAAGCGCTGCTTCCGCGGCGAACTTGCGGCCCCGCACCCTTACATTAGACACCAGCCAACCGACAGCCTAGGAGCTCCGCCGCCTCGAGGGGTGCTGCTTCCCATTGGGAATCGATTGGCCCAGAATAAAAATTCAGACAACTGACGCCTAAATAAAGTGATTTGAGATGAGGGTGCGACCTATCTGGCGGCATGGTGAAGTAGGCAGGTCCAGCTGCCGAGTCGGTGAGGCCGGCGCGGTTGCGGTGGCGACCGGCGGCAGGGAAACAACGATATCGTGATGGTCGACGGCTACGGGGAAGCAGTGCCGGGACTCTAGACGGATCCGAAGTTGGAGCCGCTCCGGCACCGTGAACAATGGCGGGGGTGAATCGGCTCAGGTACGGTTCACGCAGCCGTCGTCGAGGAAGCTCCAGCAGTACAGAGTAAGAGGCACACAGCCCAGTGCACGACGACAAATGGACAATGTCTCCGACATTAGGGAGGAGGGCGGCTGTGAAATTGGTGCGGTGGGGGCGCCATGGAGGAGGGGATGAGGTTTCGCGGCTCGGGAGAAGGGAGCTTCCCGGGAAGAAGGTGATTTGTCACCCACGAGGTATGAATGTGGGGCGGGGGAGGGGGAATCGGGAGGGGAGTGGAACCATGTCTTACAGACGCATTTGTCTGAAATGTGAGGGGGAGATACAGTTCTACCCCTACCTTTAGGCTTCTCGGCTTGGGTCTCTGTACTGAGGGTCGGGGATAGTAGAGTAACTTTGCTTCTCCCCAAATAGTGGGCGGGAGAAATTTCGGGCGAGGAGGGAGTGTTTTTAACTATAGTGGGCGTGAGCGATTTTGGGTGAGGAGAGCGTGTTTTGAAATAGTGGGCGCGAGCTATTTCGGGCGAGGAGAGCGTGTTTTTCCGACCATGGTTTATGAATTATTCGGCATATGTCATTTTGGCCGAGGAGAAGGCGCGCTTGGATGAAGTTACGAACCTACCCTTGATGTACAACGGGCCAATTGATGCGTGTCCCACATAGGACGGTAATTTCGCGTCTCCCATTTATTTGCTCGGGCGAATTCCACAGAGCAGAGGATGTTTAACGGTTCGTGCAAATTTTGGGAGAACGAGCATCCACGTCTACCTTACCAAGTCGATTCGAATCAAATTTTTAAATATTAGCTTGCCACTTCTTTTTTAGATGGAGAGATGATGCTCGGGAGTAATGTGTTTTTACATGCTCGTAGCTAGTGATTTAGTATATGAAAAATAGTTGACCCACTCAAAAATGCGAATCAAACCCAAAATGAAATATCTCGATTCAATGAAATAGCTCGTTCACTAGGTCAAAATAGTGAACTAAATCCAAAATTGAACACCTCAATTGAGTAGCATGTTGTACGGTATTATAGTACTCCATGAACATGTTGAAAGTCAAATTAATGAACTTGTTTGATATACGCATATATCTCTTCAGGTGTGGATTGCAGACAACATGTTCTACAATTTAAATATTTGAATGCAAGTTTATATCGAAACATGGTTTATATCAGTCTTTGATGCGTAAAACGCGACCCCCTCTCCTGAACTCCTGTTCTCTCTCTCTCTCTATCTATCTATCTATCTATCTCTCTCTCTCTCTCTGACAATCTTCAATTCCGTCGCATGCATCCAACACAAAAACCTTGTTGGTCCCTCTCCCTCTCTCTCTCTCTCTCTCTCTCTCTCTCTTTGTGTGTGTGTGTGTGTGGGGTCTTTCTAGTTCACATGCATATATACACCATCTATAGGTCTCTCTCGCACACTATGTATGATACTATAGCTAGTCCAAGCTAGATATCTTGGGTGCACTCATCGTACACACACAAATTCCTTTGCTCGTTGCCCGTAACTCTCTCACGCACCACTCTGTCGTCTCGGAGCTCTTCCCCCCCTCTCTCAAACTCTCCATCCACCTGGGTCACACATACATATGCATATCTCACTCGCACTTGATAGGCCCATCTAAAACTCTATCTCTCTCCCTCGTTCTATCTCCATCTCACACGCACACACACACAATCTCATGCCTAGCTAGCCAAGTATGATGGTCTCTCACTCAATTGTAGGCACACGTAGTCCCCCCTATATGTATATGACTATCTAATCTTAGTCTCCATCACAAACATGTGCATGGTCTATCTCGATTTCTCTCGGGGCATCTTTCTATCGCGCACGCACCTCCCTCGATCTCCCACCCATATAGTCCCCTCAAGATCTCGAGGGGATCTCTCTATCACAAACACACCCTCTCTCCCTCCCCATGCGTCCATGTCCTCCATGTGTCCCTCTCGACCTTTGTTCCTTGTTGGCCAGACCTCTATTGGACATGTGCTACACGGGTGTCTCTCTCCATTGCAAACAATCACACACTAGCTATCTTCGTGTATCTCCTCGCCTCGCTTTTCTATCTCGGAGATGCATGGTGATATGTTCGCATAAGAAACGAAAAAACACACGCTCTCTCTAATTTATCGTTTGTTGTCACTTTCTCTTTCACACACATACTCTTTTTGCACACTTACTCATTCTCCTTCACACACACTTGATCTGTCTCGACTTAGGCACTCTCCTCGGTCCATAGCATATAGATTTATTGAAAAGTCAAACATCACAAAGTTTGACCATGTACATGGAGAAAAAAATTTACATCTAGAACGGCAAACATATACCATTAGATTCACCATGAGATGTAGTTTAGTATGATGTATCTTTGGTATTGTAGATATAAATAACATTTGCGTAAACCTGATCAAAGTTTCCAAAGTTTGACTTCTAAAAAATTTACATGCACTGCATTATCGAGCGGATGGAATATCTCTTTCCCCCTTTCGGCTATCTGACGCACCACTCAGCCTTATCGGGGCTCCTCAATCTCTCTCAAACTTTGTTGGTCAGTTTGGTTCGTGACCTGACCCTGATGCCTTGATGGCCAGTACTGCCTGTGTGGACGTGAGATGTAAAATATTTCTGCCTGGCCAGGCTTGTGTGGTGCTGAAGCGTTTGGTTCGTGCCTGGGCCAGGCAAAGCATCAACGTCCCATCAATCAATCCAGGCAGCAATTATTTAATGCTAATATCCATCCAGGTTGCTGTAGCCTCGTGGCCACACGACCAGGCACGACTAGGCGTTCGAAATCGGTCGCCTGGGCCAGGCTACTTGCAGTGTCTGGAGTCCAGCCAGGCTAATTAAAGTGCAAGGGAATCCAGGCCAGGCGGGCTTTCTTTTTCACAGGGTAGCAACCAAACAAGCGTGCATGAAATCCAGCCACAACCCCAGGCCAGGCAAAAGATGCTCAAGACCCAAGCCAAACTGACCTTATATCTCCCTGGTTCACACATACACATGTCTCGCTCGCGCTATACATATAGACCCATCCAACACTCTCCGCCCTTGTTCTCTCTCCATGTGACATGCACCCCCCTAAGTACCATAATCCCTCACTCCATCATAGGCGCAAGCACTCCCCCCTCCTAAGTATGATTATCTCTTACTAGCCATCACAAACACACGTATCGTCTCCTTCCATCCATACATCTATCTCGATATCTCTCGGGGCATCTTCTATCGCGCACGCACCTTGTCACTCGATCTCCCACCCATGTAGTCCCATCATGATCTCTAGGGGATCTCTCTATGAAAACATACACTCTCTCCTCCCCATGTCTGCATTTTCTCCATACGTCTCTCTCGGCCTCTCTCCCTTGTTTGTCAGACCCCTCTTAGCCACGTGCTAGGGGTCTTGCTCTCTCGGTTTCAAACAACCACACACTATCTCCTCACCTTGCCTCCATTGTCAAAGATGCATGTGTGATATGTTTGCATAAGACACGCATGCTTTTTCTCTACTTTTGTCGTGTGTTGTCCATGTCTCTTTCACACACGCACACACACTTTTTTCACTCACTCTTTCTATCTCTCTCTCTCTCTAGTTAGGGACTCTGTCACGTCCATAAGCATATGGATGTTTTGAAAGGTCAAACCTCAGAAAAGTTTGACCAGGTATATGCAGAGAAAAACATTTACATCTAGAACGATCATTAGATTCATTACAACATGTACTTACTTCATACTATCATTTATCTTTTGTATTGTAGATATAAGTAATTTCTTTATAAACTTGGTCAAAGTTTCAAAAGTTTGACATTAAAAAAATGTTGGAACTACATTATCAAACGGAGGGAGTAGCTCTTTCTCTCTCTCTCTCTCTGCTATCTCTCACGGGCCTCCCCTCTCACTCGAACTCTCTATACCGATGGATTATACGCTCACTATGTCAGCGTATAGCTCCGTATATTGTTTAGTTAACCGGTCAACCAGTCAACATGCTGCCTTGTCATCTCGTGTTCTGTATCTTCGTGTGCTGGCCCATGTAGCAGTGGGTGAAAATAAGTAAAGTAGAGGCCCATCTGACACGCGGTGAAGTAAACAAAGTTGAAACCACTCGGGGTAGCACCCCGCACGCTAGTAAATTGAGGGCGCATTGAGGACACACTTCTTGCGCGTGAAGGACGCACTTGCGCACAATTCACCACTGCGCGGCGGCATGCACAGAAGGACCCACTCACGCACACCCATCACACAACACACACCAGCACATGTGTACACCGGCGTCGCCGCCGATTGAGATGGATGGTGAGGCAGCCAACAAGCGGAGGCGGCTCGAGCCAAAACCGCATCCGGCGAGCCTGGACTTCATCAGCAGCCTCCCCGATGACATGCTGCTTGATGTCTACTACACAACCTTCTTGTAGACATTGTTGGGCCTGCAAGTGCACAGGTTTGTAGGACAGTAGCAAATTTCCCTCAAGTGGATGACCTAAGGTTTATCAATCCGTGGGAGGTGTAGGATGAAGATGGCCTCTCTCAAACAAACCTGTAACCAAATTACAAAGAGTCTCTTGTGTCCCCAACACACCCAATACAATGGTAAATTGTATAGATGCACTAGTTTGGCGAAGAGATGGTAATACAAGTGTAATATGGATAGTAGATATGGGTATTTGTAATCTGAAATTATAAAAACAGAAAGGTAACTAATGATAAAAGTGAGCACAAACGGTATTGCAATTGTAGGAAACAAGGCCTAAGGTTCATACTTTCACTAGTGCAAGTTCTCTCAAGAATAATAACATAGATAGATCATATAACAATCCCTCAATATGCAACAAAGAGTCACTCCAAAGCCACTAATAGCGGAGAACAAACGAAGAGATTATGGTAGGGTACAAAACCACCTCAAAGTTATTCTTCCGGATCAATCTATTCAAGAGTTCGTACTAGAATAACACCTGAAGACACAAATCAACCAAAACCCTAATGTCACCTAGATACTCCATTGTCACCTCAAGTATCCGTGGGCATGATTATACGATATGCATCACACAATCTCAGATTCATCTATTCAACCAACACAAAGTACTTCAAAGAGTGCCCCAAAGTTTCTACCGGAGAGTCAAGACGAAAACGTGTGCCAACCCCTATGCATAGGTTCATGGGCGGAACCCGCAAGTTGATCACCAAAACATACATCAAGTGGCACATGATATCCCATTGTCACCACAGATAAGCACGGCAAGACATACATCAAGTGTTCTGAAATCATTAAAGACTCAATCCGATAAGATAACTTCAAGAGGAAAACTCAATTCATCACAAGAGAGTAGAGGGGGAGAAACATCATAAGATCCAACTATAATAGCAAAGCTCGCGATACATCAAGATCGTGCCATAGAGAGAACAAGAGAGAGAGATATCAAACAGATAGCTATTGGTACATACCCTCAGCCCCGAGGGTGAACTACTCCCTCCTCATCATGGAGAGCGCCGGGATGATGAAGATGGCCACCTGTGAGGGATCCCCCCTCCGGCAGGGTGCCAGAACGGGATCCCGAGAGGTTTTTGGTAACTACAGAGGCTTGCGGTGGCGGAACTCCCGATCTATCTTCTTCTCTGATGTTTTTAGGGTACGTGGACTTATATAGGCGAAAGAAGTCGGTTGGGGGAGCCTCGAGGGGCCCAGGAGACAGGGGGCACGCCCAGGGGGTGGGCGCACCCTCCTATCTCCTGGCTTCCTCGAACCTTCCCTGGCTTGAACTCCAAGTCTCCTGGATCATATCCTTTCCAAAAGTCACGCTCCCGAAGGTTTCATTCTGTTTGGACTCCGTTTGATATTCCTTTTCTTCGAAATACTAAAACGGGCAATGAAACAACAATATGGGCTGGGCCTCCGGTTAGTAGGTTAGTCCCAAAAGTAATATAAAAGTGTATAATAAAGCTCGTAATCACTCAGAACAGATAATAAAATAGCATGAATGGTTCATAAATTATAGATACGTTGGAGACGTATCAGCATCCCCAAGCTTAATTCCTGCTCGTCTTCGAGTAGGTAAATGATAAAAGAAAGAATTTATGAAGTGTGAATGCTAGCAGGTGCACAAGTTTGATCAATGATAATTTCAATCACCTTTTCTAGCATCTTTATATGTCATAACAGTAGTTCATCTCATAAAACTTCTCATGAACCAGTAACAAGCAATTCACATGTTAAAGCATAGACCATAAACTTTCTTGAAAACTAGCAAACTTCATTCTCAGTCATCAAACAATTGCAATTCATCTTATTTTCACGAAGGGTCTATGTCAGAGCTTTGATTTAGCAAACTTCACATACTCAACTATCATATAGTCTTCTACAATTGCTAACACTCACGCAATACTTGTGTTTATGGAGTTTTAATCGAACACTGAGAAAGATAGGGGCTTATAGTGTTGCCTCCCAACGTATTCACCTTTGGGTGATGTCAACAATAATAGTCCATGCTAACTTACATCCAATTGGATATATATATCAGGATCTTTCCAACACGAGGTGCTTGCCAAAGGATAAAATGAAAAAGAGAAAGGTGAATATCACCTTGACTCTTGCATAAAGTAAAAGACATAAAGTAAAAGATAGGCCCTTCGCAGAGGGAAGCAGGGATTTGCAGAGGTGCCAGATCTCAATTTTGAAATAGAGATAAATAATATTGAGAGGTATGATCTCATTGTCAACATAACAACCAAGAGTTCCCAATATCTTCCATACTACATACATTGTAGGCGGTTCCCAAACAGAATGGTAAAGTTTTTACTCCCCCTCCACCAACAATCATCAATCCATGGCTTGCCCGAAACAACGGGTGCCTCCAGCTAACATCAAACATGGGGGAGTTTTGTTTGCAATTATTTTTGATTTGATATTGATCTTTTGATCATGGGACTGGGCATCCCGGTTACCAGCCATTTTTCTCGTGAATGATGAGTGGAGTCCACTCATCTTGACAATAACCCACCTAGCATGGAAGATACTGACAGCCCCCAGTCGCTACATGAGCGATTCGGGCATACAAAACAGATTATTATTTGAAGGTTTAGAGTTTGGCACATGCAAATTTACTTGGAACGGCAGGTAAATACCGCATATAGGTAGGTATGGTGGACACTCATGGCAAAAACTGGGTTTATGGATATTTGGAAGCACAAGTTCTCTACTTGGTGCAAGGAATTTTGGCTAGCATGAGGGGGAAAGGCAAGCTCAACATGTTTGAATGATCCATGACAATATACTTTAACTGAGATGTGAGAAAACATAACCCATTACGTTGTCTTCCTTGTCCAACATCAACTCTTTAGCATGTCATACTTAATGAGTGCTCACAATTATAAAAGATGTCTAGGATAGTATATTTATATGTGAAATCTCTCTTCCTTCAATATTCTTTCATGAATTGTTCAAATGACCAATACAATGCTTGCTAACCTTCAATAAACCTCTACTTCTTAGATGTGAAGTCATTACTCCCCATGGGATAAGCAAATGAAACATATAAAATTTCAGATTTATGACATTCAACTCATTCAACCATTTACTCATAGGATATAAGTGAAGCACACGAGTAAATGAAAAACTACTCCAACAAGATATAAGTGAAGATCAATGAGTAGCTAAATAATTATGTAACTATGTGAAGACTCTCTCTCATTAAAGAATTTCAGATCTTGGTATTGTATTCAAACAGCAAGCAAAACAAAATAAAATGAAATTGCAAGGATAGCACAACTCATGTGAAGAAGCAAAAACTTAGGCTCAACCGATACTAACCGATAGTTGTTGAAGAAGAAAGGTGGGATGCCTACCGGGGCATCCCCAAGCTTAGACGCTTGAGACTTCTTGAAATATTATCTTGGGGTGCCTTGGGCATCCCCAAGCTTGAGCTTTTATGTCTCCTAAATTCCTCTCATATCGTGGTTTCTCTTCTTTTTATCAAAAGCTTCATCCACAACAAACTCAACAAGAACTCGTGAGATAGGTTAGTATAAACCAATGCAAAACCTTATCATTTTCTAATGTAAAAATTCACTAAAATTATTATTCAACATTGCATACTGAATGCCTCTGCATATTTAACACTCCTATCCTCAAATAGAATCATTAAACAAGCAAACATATGCAAACAATGCAAACATAACAGCAATCTGTCAAAACAGTACAGTCTGTAAAGAATGCAAGATTCATCATACTTCCCTAACCCCCCAAATTATGTGAAAAATACTACACTGTAGAATATTTATCAGAGCTCATTATGCAAAAAGTTTAAACATTATATCATTCTCTGACTTTTCTAGGGAATTTTTGCAACAGCGGTAAACTTTCTGTTTTCAAACAGCAACGTGTATAGTAGCAAAATAAGCATGGTAAAGGCTATCCTTGACATTTTTATTAAAAATATAGATGCAAAACATTATTATAAATACCAGCAAGAAAATACTAACAAAATAAAATGACGCTCCAAGCAAAACACATATCATGTGGCGAATAAAAATATAGCTCCAAGTAAAGTTACCGATGAACGAAGACGAAACAGGGGATGTCATCCGGGGCATCCCCAAGCTTAGGCTCTTGGTTGTCCTTAAATATTACCTTGGGGTGCCTTAGGCATCCCCAAGCTTAGGCTCTTGCCACTCCTTATTCCATAGCCCATCGAATCTTTACCCAAAACTTGAAAACGTCAACCACACAAAACTTAACACAAAACTCGTAAGCTCCTTTAGTATAAGAAAATAAAACCACCACTTAGGTACTGTAATGAACTCATTATAAATTCATATTGGTGTAATATATACTGTATTCTAACTTCTCTATGGTTCATACCCTCCGATACTACTCATAGATTCATCAAAATAAGCAAACAACACAATGAAAACATAATCTGTCAAAAACATAACAGTCTGTAGTAATCTGTATCAAACGTATACTTCTGGAACTCAAAAAAAATTCTGAAATGAATTGCTGGACCTGAAGAAGTTGTCTATTAATCATCTGAAAAAAGAATAAACCTAAAAGCACTCTCCAATAAAAAATGGCAGCTAATCTCGTGAGTGCAAAAGTTTCTGTTTTTTACAGCAAGATCACATAAACTTCACCCAAGTCTTCCCAAAGGTTCTACTTGGCACAAACACTAATTAAAACATGAAAACACATCTAACAAGATGCTATATGAATTATTTATTACTAAACAGGAACAAAAAGCAAGGAACAAAAGTAAAGTTGGGTTGCCTCCCAACAAGCGCTATCGTTTAACGCCCCTAGCTAGGCATGATGATTTCAATGATGCTCACATAAAAGATAAGAATTGAAACATAAAGAGAGCATCATGAAGAATATGACTAGCACATTTAAGTCTAACCCTCTTCCTATGCATAGGGATTTTGTGAGCAAACAACTTATGGGAACAATAATCAACTAGCATAGGAAGGCAAAACAAGCATAGCTTCAAAACTTTAAGGACATAGAGAGGAAACTTGATATTATTGCAATTCCTACAAGCATATGTTCCTCCATAATAATAATTTTCAGTAGTATCATAAATTAATTAAACAATATAATCAGCACCTAAATCATTCTTTTCATGATCTACAAGCATAAAAAAATTTCTACTCTCCACATAAGCAAAATTCTTCTTATCAATAGTAGTGCGAGCAAACTCAACAAAATAACTATCATGTGAGGCATAATACAATTGAAAACTAAAATCATGATGACAAGTTTCATGGTTATCATTATTCTCAATAGCATACAAGTCGTCACAATAATCATCATAGATAGCAACTTTGTTCTCATAATCAATTGGAACCTCTTCCGAAATAGTGGAATCATCACTAAATAAAGTTGACCCTCTTCCAAATCCACTTTCATATTCATCACAATAAGATTCAACATCCTCCAAAATAGTGGGATCATTACTTCCTAAAGTTGACACTCTTCCAAACCCATTTTCATCAATATAATCATCATAAATAGGTGGCATGCTTTCATCATAATAAATATTCTCATCAAAACTTGGGGACTAAAAATATCATATTCATCAAACATAGCTTCCCCCAGCTTGTGGCTTTGCATATCATTAGCATCATGGATATTCAAGGAATTCATACTAACAACATTGCAATCATGCTCATCATTCAAAGATTTAGTATCAAACATTCTATAGATTTCTTCTTCTAGCACTTGAGCACAATTTTCCTTTTCATCATACTCACGAAAGATAATAAAAATATGAAGCGTAATAGGCAAACTCAATTCCATTTTTTGTAGTTTTCTTTTATAGACTAAACTAGTGATAAAACAAGAAACAAAAAGATTCGATTGCAAGATCTAAAGATATACCTTTAAGCACTCACCTCCCCGGCAACAGCGCCAGAAAAGAGCTTGATGTCTACTACACAACCTTCTTCTTGGAAACGTTGTTGGGCCTGCAAGTGCACATGTTTGTAGGACAGTAGCAAATTTCCCTCAAGTGGATGACCTAAGGTTTATCAATCCGTGGGAGGCATAGGATGAAGATGGTCTCTCTCAAACAACCCTGCAACCAAATAACAAAGAGTCTCTTGTGTCCCCAACACACCCAATACAATGGTAAATTGTATAGGTGCACTAGTTCGGCGACGAGATGGTAATAAAAGTGCAATATGGATAGTAGATATGGGTATTTGTAATCTGAAATTATAAAAACAGCAAGGTAACTAATGATAAAAGTGAGCACAAACGGTATTGCAATGGTAGGAAACAAGGCCTAAGGTTCATACTTTCACTAGTGCAAGTTCTCTCTACAATAATAACATAGATAGATCATATAACAATCCCTCAATATGCAACAAAGAGTCACTCCAAAGCCACTAATAGCGGAGAACAAACGAAGAGATTATGGTAGGGTACGAAACCACCTCAAAGTTATTCTTTTGGATCAATCTATTCAAGAGTTCGTACTAGAATAACACCTTAAGACACAAATCAACCAAAACCCTAATGTCACGTAGATACTCCATTGCCACCTCAAGTATCCGTGGGCATGATTATACGATATGCATCACACAATCTCAGATTCATCTATTCAACCAATACAAAGTACTTCAAAGAGTTCCCCAAAGTTTCTACCGGAGTCAAGACGAAAACGTGTGCCAACCCCTATGCATAGGTTCATGGGCGGAACCCGCAAGTTGATCACCAAAACATACATCAAGTGGCACATGATATCCCATTGTCACCACAGATAAGCACGACAGGACATACATCAAGTGTTCTAAAATCATTAAAGACTCAATCCGATAAGATAACTTCAAGAGGAAAACTCAATTCATCACAAGAGAGTAGAGGGGGAGAAACATCATAAGATCCAACTATAATAGCAAAGCTCGCGATACATCAAGATCGTGCCATAGAGAGAACACGAGAGAGAGAGAGAGAGATCAAACACATAGCTACTGGTACATACCCTCAGCCCCGAGGGTGAACTACTCCCTCTTCGTCATGGAGAGCACCGGGATGATGAAGATGGCCACCGGTGAGGGATCCCCCCTCCGGCAGGGTGCCGGAACAGGCTCCCGAGAGGTTTTTGGTGGCTACAGAGGCTTGCGGTGGCGGAACTCCCGTTCTATCTTCTCCTCCGATGTTTTTAGGGTACGTGGACTTATATAGGCGAAAGAAGTCGGCTGGGCGAGCCTCGAGGGTCCCAGGAGACAGGGGGGCACGCCCAGGGGGTGGGCGCGCCCTCCTATCTCCTAGCTTCCTCGAACCTTCTGTGGCTTGAACTCCAAGTCTTCCGGGTCATATCCTTTTCAAAAATCACGCTCCCGAAGGTTTCATTCCGTTTGGACTCCGTTTGATATTCCTTTTCTTCGAAATACTAAAACAGACAATGAAACAACAATATGGGCTGGGCCTCCGGTTAGTAGGTTAGTCCCAAAAGTAATATAAAAGTGTATAATAAAGCCCGTAATCATTCAAAACAGATAATAAAATAGCATGAATGCTTCATAAATTATAGATACGTTGGAGATGTATCACTGCTCGTCATCATCGGCCTCCTCCCCACCAAATCTACCATGCGGTCTGCCCTGCTCTCCCGGCGGTGGCGCCCCCTCTGGCGCCACGTCCCCCTCAACCTCGTCGTCGATAGATGCGTCTGCTATGGGGATTGCAAACGCATGGCCGCAGTCTCCAAGATCCTTTCATCGCACCCTGGGCCAGCCAGACGCCTTGACATTCGCATGTTCAGTACCAACTGCAAGGTCCAACCCAAGTTCGACAAGTGGTTCTTATCCGCCGCCCTAGATCAGCTCGAGGAGCTCAACTTTAAAGATGGATGATGTCGCTCTCTGCCGCCGTCCGCGCTCCGCCTCACACCAACGTTGCGCCGCGCCAGCTTCAGCTCCTGCTATCTTCCTCAGATTAATGACGTGCCCGCCCTTCTTCTCCCTCAACTCAAGCAGCTCGACCTCTTCGACGTTGTCATCTCGAAGAAGGCTATGGAGCACCTGCTCCGCGGTTGTACTGTGCTCGAGTACCTTCGTCTTGAGCAGATCCACGGGTTCATTAGCCTCCACATCGCCTGCACGAATCTCCAATGGATTTATGTGTCTTGCTGGCCCCGCAACAAGACATCAATTGGGAAGAGATCACTCCAGCTGTTCCACATTATGGTCATTGAGAATGCGTCTTTCCTTGAGAGATTGCTTGTATCGGATCTAGAAGGTCCAACAAAAATCAGGGTCATTGAAGCGCCGAAATTGACAGCATTGGTGTACTCGTCTGCCAAATTCTCTGAACTCTTTATTGGATCCGTAATCGTTTGGGTACATCACTCATCTTCTTCTCCGTCTTCTTGAAATTCACATTTTTAAATTTCTTCTTGATGTATTTATGACCGTTCTCCAGAAAATGATTCCGACAAGCTTGACCCAGTCCATGCGCATAGTGAAGATCTTGGCACTAAAATCTATCGGCCCCAATCTGGATCAGGTTGTTGGATTCCTTACGTGCTTTCCGTGCACGGATAAGCTACTCATCGAGGTGAAACTTCTTTCCTATTAATAAACGGTAATCACAACGTAGCTCAATTTTTTCGTAATTTTCCCAAATTACGATGACAAGTGTAGTGTTCAAAACTGCATCTACACAATGCACCGAAAGAAATGTTTTTAGTATTTTTTTCTCACGTGATCACCTGCATCGTTTTTATGATGTACTACTATAGTAGCCTAGGCTAGTCATAGCAGAAAGTAACTTAGACTACTCCAATAACTCTATGGTTACCCTAAGAGCAAGTACTACCTCCGTCCTGGTTTACTCTTCCAATTTTGTAGGATCAAAATTTGACCATAGATTTAACTCACAAAATGTTAATGCATGTCACTAAGAACTATATCGTTGGATTCATATTTGAACATAATTTCAAATGGTGTAATTTTTAGTGACATGCATTGACATTTTCTTAGGTAAATTTATGGTCAAAATTTTATACTAAATACGAGGTAGTGGTCCCTCTGTCCCAAAATTCTTGTCTTACATTTGTTTAGATACGGATGTATCTAACACTAAAATGTAACTAGATACATCCGTATTTAGACAAATTTAAGAAAAGAATTTTGGGACGGAGGGAGTACAAAAGTGGGCTATGTAGGCCAAAACACGTGCCAAATTCACTTGTGATGCATTTGGCATCGATGCCCCTCCATTGCTCACCTGGTGCCCCAATCTGGATCACCTACTTTGCTCCGGTGCCAAATTAACTCACGCAATGAAAAAACACTACATGGGAGAGAGAGAGGAGTGAGGCAATAAAAAAACACTTGTTTGGGAGAGTGAGAGGCTGGTGTAGTTGGTTTGATTGATTTGTTTATACATGTGGGACTGTGTGCACATCGGTGCCAACTCTCTCACATCACGAGAGCGGTGCCAAAATCTTTTGATTTGACATTGATGCATATTATGTGGCATACTTTTGCGAAATATGGCATCGGCCACATAGTGGAAGGCAACAAATGCCCAAGCTCTTCACGTGCTCCTAGTTAAATGAGAGGAAACACACACACACACACACACACACACACACACACACACACACACAGAGAGAGAGAGAGAGAGAGAGAGAATATCACTAGCCAGGCAACCCTATTGTATGAGCGAATGATATTGGTACCTCTTGATGACACAGAAATCTTATATAGCCAGCTGCTCTAATATGTTCTCTTCTTTTGCAGATAAAAAAGACCCGAAAATGAAAAATGTGCTGCACTATAACAATCTCGTCGAATGCCTTGATCTCCATCTTACAGAAATTGATTTGATCGACTACCGAGGCAGCACATCTGAGATTAAATTGGCCAGGTTCTTTGTTCTGGAGGCAAGTGTGCTCAAGGTAATGAGGTTTGGCGTTCTCTGGCGCAACAATGAATGGCGTGCTGATCACCGCAAGCGTCTAAGCCTAAATGACAAAGTCTCCGCAGAAGCTGAATTTGTTTTTGAAACATCAAGTGGCCAGAGACTCGAAAACTTATTTGCCCATTAGTGACTTGTCAGGGCGGTGGATTTTAGTTTGTATGATAATGCTACATCCACCTAAAGTAACGGAAGTTCTTACGTAAACTTCCTAGTAATTCCCTCTTCGTAGGTGCAGCATTACTCCTAAGATTTGTAATATCAGTTTGAAACTTGTAATATTGCCGTGTCCTATTCCTATGTTTTCAAAATCCTGCGAATCAGACAGGTCCTGAGTTGGTGATGATGTTGTGCCTCCCATCTTTCACCAATAGCCGTCGGATCTAGATCTGACGCATACAAACCAAACTTCTCCATTTTTGCAAAAAGATGCCCGCACTTGTTCCCTATTTACAAACAACTTCTTGTCTCTCACAATCAGCCTTATCTCCTCCCCACCACATCTAGAAGGCCGTGGAAAAATCTGGCGCGATGGCCGCTGCCGGTGCCGCCCACCCCCAATCTTGGTGTTCCGTGCAATGCATGGGCATCTAAGCACGACAAATTATGCCGAACATGGCTAGTTGTAAGAAGGCTAGCTCTACAGCTATGATGATAGTGACTGCAGATGGTGAGGCTGACTATGGTATGTCGGACACGGTGCCTATACTCAGGTGTCATCTCCGGCGCAGGGTCTTGTCACTTCACTGTGAGGAGCAGCACGTAATAATTTGACCAACGGGTAGTACAATGCTAGTACTCCTACTACATTGGTAGTACTACTACTAGTACTAGTAGCACCACCGTCTGGATTTAGGAGTACTACCACGTCCATCTAGATTTTAGTATTTGACTAGCAATATCTAGTAATGCATGTCACAAAAAATGTAGTACTCCCTCTGTAAATAAATACATGGTGTATTGTTTTATTCCTATCGGCGAGAGAACTTAATGTCTATTTGCTAACTAATAGGATTACATGCAGCTTCATTGACTTACTGTAACTGCATTTGGGTGAATGACACGTGGGCCCAAGGGGTGGCTGGCCCACCTATCATACAGCCAAAGGCAGGTGTAGTAGAGGGCCGAGGAGTAGTACGAAATCCTATGCACCTACACACGCTAACCAAGGGCAAGAGTGATCACTCGAATCGCAAGATCAGTTGACTAGAAGCTAAGCTAGACCCATGGAGGCGATGAGCGCGAGCATCAGCCGGCTGTGTCAGATGGTCCATGACGCCGGCCTGCGGCCCGACACCGAGGAACGTCTCCAGTATTGCTTGAGGCCGCCAGGGCGAGGGGCCGCTTGGATGAAAACTTCGTCTCCTTGTTCGATGAGGTCCTCGTTGGTTTCCTCGACAAGTTCACCATCGTCAAGAATCTCGCAGACGACTTTGACGTACGCCTCCAGCCGAGCACCCAGGCTCTGCGATGCCCGCCACCCTCAACGGCCACTATGGTGACAACCTCTTCGATGCACTGGTGGCCCTGCGACTGCCCGCCGTCGCGCCGAAGAATGTCCACCTCGAGGTCGCGCTCGCTGCGCAGTGCCTGGCGCAGCAAGACACCATCGACATAATCACCCACGTCTACGCGCAAATCGTCCACAAGGACTACTACATGAAATAGGAGGACGATAGGACGCTGGCCTTCTTGGACCACAGGGCAACCTTGGATGGCATTGTTCAGAAGCACGTTGAGCTCACCGCCAACGCCGCTGCTCCTCACACGTCAGTTGGTGACCCGGCGCACTAGGGCGTGAGGATGTCGTTGATGGATCCGTATGTATTTTTATCTTTCCATCAAATCCATGTAGTAGTATATAGTACTACTAGTAATTATCTTACCTTTCGCATCAACTTCATAATTTTCGTACGTACTCCATGCATGAACGGTGCCAGAACCAAACTTCTCATTACTCTAGGCAAAATCGTTATTTTCTATCTATCGGTCGCGCCATGGAGCAGAACCAAATTTTACCAGTTATGAGTTCAAAAGGAAAAGCCTGTCGTGTTTGCGTTGCACCCCCACACGGTTGGTCCGGCACGCCGCTCAAGGGGGAATGCGTGCGGTGTTGCATTTTCACTTAGGGCATCTCCAACAGCTGTAAGATATGTGTTGTTAAATTTGCCACCTAGGACATAGTGATGATGTGGCATATAATAAATGTGGAGAGAGAGCAAAGTTGTATGTAAAATAACCAACAACCTTTGCACAAGCTCCAAAGTGAAATAGAGAGCAATCACATTTATTTTCTCATCATCTATTGGATAGCTTAGATACAACCTATTGTAATAGTTGTATGATAGCTTATTGGTTGATGACATGGACATTTTACCAACAAGACTAGCATACAATCTATTGGAGATGACCTTACAAGTGGGACCGCAGTTGAGCAAACCGACTGTCGGCAAACCCCCACCCCGCCCACCACATGATGGCTAAGAAAACAGGAGGGAGAAGAGATGGCTGTAGCACGGACTCCAAGAAAATTGGTGTCGGATGGGACTCGTGTGGGTGGCGTGTGCCGTACTGCTAGACGTGAATGCTAGTTATGGCCCATGCCACCCCACTATATCGAGCCTATATCGAGGTATGTAGAACAAATTTCCTGGAGTCCATGCTCAGCCCTCCTCTATCTCTCTTCTCAGCCAGCGAGCGGACGCGCGGAGCCCATCGTCTGTTTGCTCACATGCAGTCCCACATGTCAGTGAAAACGCAAGAGGACCCACTGAACCTGCACATCTTTCACCTTGACATGCTGGTGATGAAAAACAAATTCAATAACGATCTTCGGTGGCCACTTTTGGAGTTACTCAAGAGTAGTAAGATTCTATTTACAGTTTAACCCAAGATGCACATCACGTGGCTTCAACTACCACTCTATTTTCCTGCATGACATGACCTGGATGCTGGATGTCCCATGTGTCAGCAAAAGGAGGAAGAACCCGACCAAATCTTCGGTTGTGCTCTCGGATTAGACTAGTTGTGCTAACTTGAAATTTTTATTGTGTATAGAATGGATGCAAGTTTTGGTACTAGGAAGAAGAGTACATCGATATATTGATAGAGCGCAATTTAGTAGATGTTCTAGCACTTTTAGCTAGCATAGAGGCTAGAGATGAGACTAGTGCACTTGTTGATACTCCTACTAGAATAGAGGCTAGACATGAGACTAGATGCGAGGAAGCAACCTCTACTTCTTTACACTCGAAGAAGAAAGAAGCACACAAGATCGAGCCTCCGCAGATCAATAATGAATGCATCGAGAAGGCACTAATCCAACTTACAGGAGCAGTTATGGAAGTTGGATATCTTCTAGTAAAATGTATTCTTGCGGTTCTTGTTTTCTTTGGTCTTGCTTTTGTAGTCAAAATTATCGTTGGAGTTCATGCAAAACGGAGGTCCATTTGGGGTCGTGCATTGGAGTTGGCCTTACAAGTGGGACCGCAGTTGAGGAAACCGACTATCGGCAAACCCCCACCTTGCCCGCCGCCCGATGGCTGAAGTTAGAGAAACGACGAGGTTGAAGAGATTGCTCTAGCATCGACTCCAAGAAATATGGTGTCAGATGGATGTCGTGGTGGTAGCGTGTGTCATACTCCGAGACGTGAATGCTTGTTCTGGCCCATGCCACCCTACTACTCCTACTACTTACTATATAGTACTAGTATCGAGGATTCGAGGTGCTGGTTACGTACAGCGAACACATTAACATATGGCTACAGTAAAAACACTCGCCCGACGCGCGAAGCATGTGAAGCTAGTACAAATAGTGTACTACTATTGTGGATTGGCCTCATTCGATAACCTGTTGCAATGCACGTACAATTATGTATTTGGAAAATTATTTTTTGCCTCGTCACACCACTCACTCAGAGAAGCGACTCGAAATCCATTCATAAATTTAGTAAGTTTATCACAGGCATATCATTTTATTACATACAACAGGTCATCAACCCACATCGACAACGAGGATACATTATAAATACTAAAGTTTTCATCAGATAAAAAATAACAAGCAATGAAATGAACTTCAACTCAACCATTCCTCGGCGTTGGAAACGCTTGCTTTGAACCACAAGTGATTCTCTGGGACGGGCCATCCATTGTCGATCTCGAGACCAACGCAGGACTGATCATTCAGGCTGAAGCGGCGTACTATATCAGTACCAGGGTAGGGAACCACCCAAATGTCCGAGGTATAGACACAATTGCTTCTCATAAATGGTAGTAACGTTGTGTCAATAGCAGTTGGATCGCCTTTCACCATCACTGGATAGTTTTGTCCAAGGAAGAGCGAGTTTTCTCCAAGACTATAAATTCTGTACCAGGGAGAAGGTGTTGGCTCTGGGAACCATACCTCCCTCACCACTCTGCGTCCGTGGAGGTACATCGTACTGGTGCGCCACTATCCGAATGGGCCTCCCATGCTCTTATTGCCACTTTTTTGCTGTTAGTATAACACCAACAGTCAAGTCAAGCAATGCTACTGCTAAAGTGATGCCACATTTAACTAATGCCGCTCTCAATCTAATGCCACTGATAAATTTAAGCAATGTCCTTTAATGCCACTGGATTATTTCAGGGTTAGCTGTTGATTGTGGATGTATTAAAGATTTTTCAGCTAAGGCATTCTAATGCTGTTACACAGCGAGTATACCAACCATGAAACTTGTTACTACCTTCAGATTTTTGCACTGTTAATGCTTATAGATTACATACCTCACTTTCATGAGATAAGTTAATTTTTTTGTACAGTGTCACCAAAATGCCAAGGCGTTGATGTCATTTTATTTTGGTTAAACTTCACAAAAAGTTATGGAGGAAAGGTCAAGAGTGGGCACCTCCTCCTCCGGCTGTTCTCTTGATTCGTTCGATCAAGTTTTTATGTTTGATTGATTATCAAGATTGGGATAGCAATTTTAAGGTCCCCCCGAGTTCATGGTTTGCAATTTTTTATACAGTCATTAGTTAATAATGCTAGTTACATTCAGACTTTTGTATTTAGTTTAATGCTCATGCACAGCTAGTATACCAATGCTGAAACTTGTTACCTTTACATTTTGTATTGTTAATTCTTATAGAAATCTTCCAGTGCTAGAGTTTATTGAAATCTGTTCAGTAAAACCATTGTACTGTACCCTGTAATAAACTAGCTACTCTACTGTTGCACTAGCCACTGGATTAGTGTATATCTGTAGTATTTGAATGGTGTTGCATTAGCGTATGGACATAAATAAAGTGTGGCAAGCTTTCCAAATATGTGCTCAAGAAAACTACTGCCTGTTTTTCTAAATAATAGACGTTTGGGTACTTTAAATTGAACCAAGAAAATGTCTTATATTAAGGAATAGAGGGTGTAGAGTTCACTCAAATTATCTCGGTAAAGCTAGTCACACCTTTGTTAAAATTAATGTTCATTATGTTATCAGAGGAGGTATGTATGTTTGTCTCTAATGCCTGTCGACTACATACCTGACATCAAGATGTAATGTTAAGTCATTTCCTTTTGTACAGTGTCACTGAATTGTCAAGGCGGTGATGTCATTTTATTTTAGTTGAACTACACAAAATATGCTTAAAAGAAGAGGAAAGGTCAGGAGTCGATCATTCTTCCAAAAAGAACTATATATGCCTTTCTGACATCATCCATTGTGGCCTTATTTATTCCTTCAAACAGGTGGTTAGAAACAGTCTTGCTACCTTTTCCATTAAGAAATTGGAATGCTTATATTTGTGAGTCTATGCTTCAACTAGTGTCGTTTTTACAGTAATCACACTTTCAATATCTATGCAAACAGGGATGCTCGATTTTAGTGGAACTGCACAAAAAGTCCAACTGGTTCAACATTAGGAGCATGTTTTTTCCCAACCTTTATATCCAATTGGTGGAACTATGAGCTGTTCATTACGAAGGTACATGGTTTGCTACTATCTTGCTACTCTTTTTGTACTGTCATTAGATAGTAATACTAGTGGTTTGCATGTGAATTTATTGGCAGGGTGGACCTACATTGGAGGTGCATGACAGGATTCAATGATTGGATGCTCAATTTCGGTTGTATATATTTCACCTTTTCCATCACTGCGAACATGAATATCCTTGGTCTGATGAAGAATAGGCACTATATTTCTGCTCTGAACCAGCAAATCAATTCAGTATGAAATTGTCCAGGGCAAAACATAACTGTATCAGATTGTCCAGTGTAGAACATGACAGATGCTAAGCGGAAGAGACATGTTTAAACCAAAAATACAAGGTGTGGTATATGTTTACTAGCTGCTTGATATTTGTGCAGACAGAGATGTCTGCCCGTTGCTATTTGGCAAATAAACAAAGTGTCCGCAATTTTGGTTGAACTACACAAGAGAATAGTATAGTCACTGCATGCAGTGCCATTTGAAAATAGACACAGAAAGATTTGGATAGTCACTTCATGGACTGCAGAAAACTAGTACTGTACTATTTATTGGCCAACACTAGGTGCTTCATTGCTTTGATCTGATTATACAATGGGCATCATTTTGCCTAAGTTAAAGTTTGTATTCCGAAAATAGTCTCGCAGTGTGATCGAGAGAAGACCAAATCATATTGCAGTGGATGTTCCTCCATCATGTGTGGTTCATTCTCATGGTTCCAGCTGTTGGTGAAACCACATACGTTTGCAAGATGAATTGTAGACTTCACAAACAAATTTGTCTTTCAGTCTGTACTAAATGTTGGCCGAGAGAAGCATCCATGTTAGTAGGAAGAACAGATGTTTTTTCTAGATCTTTGCTTTTGGAGCTACATATTTGTATATGATCTGTGAATCATTGAGATGCATTAACATGTTGATCTTATGTATGGGAATCGTACTAGTTAGTTTTAGTTGCGACGCAAGATCCCGAAGTGGCTGATCTTTGCTTTTGGAGCTACATATTTGTATATGATCTGTAAATCATTGAGATGCATTAACAGTTACTTATTTCTGTTCGCTCAGTGTTTACAAGTTACTGACCGATCACTAGCTAGCCTACTAATGCGCTCCTGGCAGTTTTATTTGCGACGCAAGATCTGAAGTGGCAGTTTTTTGAATAAAAATGCCTACCTCTGAAGAAACCGACAAGCTACACTATCCTACCTACTCGATCCTACACAGATAAATAGCAGATCACGCACGTACTACCTCCTTTCCGGTTTGCAGGGCTCAATTCAAGAAACGACCTACTCGATCCTACACGAATAAATAGCGGATCACACACGTACTAGTACCTCCTTTCCGGTTTGCAGGGCTTAATTCAAACCTCTCACCAACCAAGGTACTCCCTCCGTCCGGGTTTATTAGTCCCATGAGCAAAGCAGCAAGACCAAGGCATGGCAATAATTAACGACATGCAGAAGTTTAAGCCTAATTAATTCCAGCGATTTAAGTGGTTGCATGCGTGCCCTCGGCTGCGACTTGTTGCATGCTGCTCCGCGTACTGGCTGCGAGTGATTCTGAGTGCCTGCATGCAGCCGGTCGTAATTAAGGCGGCTAACTGATGTGAAAAAAGATACGCTTTAATTGTTGCGGGCTTTTTAAATCCGTGGAATCGTTATTGACAAGGAGGGAGATGATTCGAGTGCACTCGTTTGACCGCCATGCCGGCGTGCGACCTAGACGGGACGGGACGGCACAGTCATAATTTCAGTTTCTCTAGTTTTCCATGGCAAGCTGGCACGCTAAGCCATGCCTGCTTATGCATTGAATTCCGATGACCGTCGCGCTACCTTCTACCTATAAGTTTTGTTTCCCGGCCTTCTCCGAGGGTATCGTGACCCAACTAGCCATATCCTCATAAGCCCCCACCGGCCCGACGTCGCTCGCCACGTCCGCCATGCCCCCGCCCGTCCGCGGTAGGCGACGCCGGAGGTGGTTACCGCCGGAACTAGTGTTCGGTTTTTCACCGGAAGGCAGACGGAGGGAGGAGGCATTCTATCTGTCTTTAGATGGCAATGCGGAGATCGAGGAGTTGTTGGCGCGCGATCGCCTGGCGGAGGAGCAGGAGTTGTTGGAGTGCGACCGCCTGGTGGAGGAGCAGCGTATCGCCGATTTGCGCCGCCAGCAGGACATGGAGCAGCAGCGCACCGACGCTCTGAGTCGCGAGCAGAGCGCTCGCAACTAGGCCGACTACATTGAGGCCGACGCCCGGCAAATAGCCCTGGAGGCTGTCGGGCCCGCACGCATTCGCGACGCCGATTTTTACTACCAGCTCATCAAGTGGGTTTCCCGCTTGGAAGCCGAAGCTTCGATGGACCAGCCGGCATGGAAAGGGCCAACACGCGCGAGCAACGCACCCTATCGCACCTCTTGCTAGTCCGAAGCGAGGCACAGGACGTCGGTGTCGGCGTTTAGCGTGTACCGCAGATGGCGGCCGACATCTTCTAGTTAGCTAAGAGTAAGTTAGTACTTGTACGCTACTAGAGTATTAGTGGGAGTAGATAGTTAACTTGGCTATGATGGTTGTCAACGTGGAAGTTCAGTACTCTATATGTGGATCAGACCTATTACTTTGCTCTGAATCTTGAACTTTCCATTTAAACGTATGGAATGGGTTTTTATTTTTTTAAATGGGTTGTATTTTTCCTCCACGGGTTTAGAGGCTGACTTGTGGGCCCACCAAGTTGACGCGTACACAATCAGGAGATGATTGTACTTGGAGAGGATGACAGCAGGGACCCGCCAAGGTCATGGAAGTATGCAAGTAAGTGCCTCCTTATTTCAAGCCAATAAAAAATGGCTCCTCCTAGTGGATTTCTGACATCTGGGTCCCATGCCATTGTCAACATAGTCAATAAACAAGAGAATTGCACAACGAGCGGCTGACACCAGGGACCAAGCAGTTCGCCCAGTTATTTTTGTTTAGGGTTAATTTGATAAATGCCACTCCAAATCTAGTGTTTCCGAAAAATGCCACTGCAATTTCCAAACTTTGAAAAAATGCCATTTCTGGTGGTATTTTTCAAAGTCTGGAGTGGCGGTTTTCAAAGTTTGCAAACTGCAGTGGCGTTTTTCAAAGTTTGCAAAAATTGCGGTGGCATTTTTCAAAGTTTGGAAATTGCAGTGGCATTTTTATGAATCGCCATAATTGGAGTGGCATTTATCTAATTTCTTTTTGAGACGGAAGCATGGTGTCAACTGGGCTGTGCGGGACACTCTCGCCTGTCTAGACAGCCTTTTCTTTTATGTTTACCACAGACCAACCCAGTAGTTTTTTTCTTTCTGAAAATGGATAGCCTAGTTTTTTTTGCGATTTGTCAAGTAAGTCGCTTTATCAGGCTTGTTGGGCAGCAAATCTTTCAAGACGAGGAGAGCTTCATTCGGCTGGCCGAGAAAATGGCCTATCAGTAATGAGAAATGGGATGTACATTTTTAAAACACATCAAACCAGCAATTAGTTTCAAATATCTTTTTTTCATTTCGAGATTTTAAATTGCATTGATTTTTATGCGTGGACAGTTATTGGATTTTATTTTGATATACATTTATTTTTAAAACCAATCTAAATGTGACTCTAAATTTCGGGATGAAAAACAGTTTAGACCGCACAGACATGTGCAAAATTTCGTATAATTTTTTAATCGTGGCCACAATATGGGCTGCAACGCTAACAAAAAGAATATGGACTCCAAAAAACCCGTAAGAATTAGCAAATGGGCTGTAAATTATTAGAAATAATGGAAGATGGCCTATATGCTATTTTCCACAGATTTGAGGCTTTCCTAAAAAAGGTTGACACACAAGCAGTGACTGTTGGATGTCCATCCAATGGACGCCGTGCTTCTTCAATCTCTGCTCTTCCTGCTCCAGCCGCACAAACAAGCGCCGGCGGGATTGCCTGCTCCCTCCTCCCTGCGGCCGACTGTGCTGTCGCGCAGGCCTCATCGCCGCATCGTACTCCCATCGCTGGCCTAGCCATCCCTCTAGTCACCCACACCTTCTGTTATTCTCCGGCGACGGCAGACGAACCAGTAAACCCTCGTACAGTCGTACTCCCCTCCGCGTGGGAAACAACTGCCGAGTCTTCCCTGGCTCCGTGTCATTCCCTTCCTAGGCCTCGCCGTCGTCCACCACCCTAGTGCTCTCGGTGTGGCGTGGTCAACGCGGTCAACGACCGACATGCAACTGAAGTGGATTGTACGTGGAGAGGATGACAGCTGGGTCCACGGCCGCACGCAAGGAAATGCCTCCTTATTACGCGCAAAATAATGATTCCTCAACCTGACATCTGGGACCCACCGAAAGGGCTTCTGTATTCCGCGAAAAAACGTTACCACCATTGACAGCTGGACCCACCAGCTATATCTTCGCATGCAAGGAAGTGCCTCCTTATTACGCACAAAAAATGAATACTCCCCCTTCTAGCTGGGACCCAGTATAGTGGGCCTACTAATTTGATGGGGACGGAGAGCTTTGTCAACTTAGTCAATATGCACGATTCTAGCTCGGCTGACCGTACGATGTCCATCCAACAGCTGTAGTGCTTCTTCAACCTATGGTCTTCTTGCTCTAGCCTCCCATGGCCGGCTGTGCGGCCGCGGAGGCCTCACCGCCACCATACTACTCCCACCGCTGGCCAGGCCATCCCTGCACTCCACTCACCCACACCCCCTGTTATTCTGCGGCGACGGCAGCGGAGCCGAACCAGTGAACCCTCGTACTCCTCTCCACGTGGGCATCCACTGCCGCATCTTCCCCGGCTCCGCGTCGTCCCCTTCCCAGGCCTCGCCGTCGTCCACCGCCGTGGTGCTCTCGGCGCGGCTGGTCAATGTGGTCAACGACCGAATTCCACCGGAAGAGTACTGTACGTGGAGAGGCTGATAGCTGGGTCCACGACAGCCAAGGAAGTGCCTCCTTATTACGCGGAAAATAATTATTCCTCCATGTGACAGCAGGGACCCACCGGACAGGCCACCAGTATTTCACGAAAAAAATGTTTCCCCCTGACTGTTGGGACCCACCGGATGGGCCACCGTATTTCGCAAAAAAACGTTTCCCCCTGACTGTTGGGACCCACCGGGCGGGCCACCATATTTTGTGAAAAAATGTTCCCCCCGCTACCAGCTCGGACCCACTGGAAGTGCCTCCTTATTACGCACAAAAAAATGAATACTCCCCCTGCTAGCTGGGACCCACCATGGTGGGAGGCTGACTTGTGGGCCTACTAAGTTGACTGGGACGGAGGCCTTTGTCAACTTTAGTCAATATGAATGATTCTAGCTCTAGTGACAGTACGATGTCCATCCAACGTCTGTAGTGCTTCTTCAACCTCTGGTCTTCTTGCTCCAGCCGCCTAAAGCAGCGCCGGTCGTGCCGCATGCTCCTGCCTCCCGTGGCCGGCTGTGATGCCGCGGAGGCCTCACCACCTCCTACTACTCCCACCGCTGGCCAGGCCATCCCTCTCACCCACACCTCCTGTTATTCTATGGCGATGACAGCCTCACACCGCAGCCGAACCAATGGACCCTCGTACTCCTCTCCGCGTGGGCATCCACTACTGCGTCTTCCTCGGCTCCACGTCGTCCCCTTCCTAGGCCTCGCCATCGTCCACCGCCATGGTGCTCTTGGCACGGCGTGGTCAACATGGTCAAGGAACGGCTTCCATCAGACATGGACTGTATGTGGAGAGGATGACAGCTGGGTCCATGGCCGCAGCAAGGAAGTGCCTCCTTATTACGCGCAAAATAATTATTCCTCCATCTGACAGTGGGGACCCACTGGAGGGCCACCGTAGTTCGCGAAAAAAATGTTTCCCCCTGACTGCTGGGATCCACCAGCTTCATCTTCGCACGCAAGGAAGTGCGTCCAGGCAAAAAAAAAATGATTCGCCCCCCTGACTGCTGGGACCCACCAGCTACATCTTCGCATGCAAGGAAGTGCCTGACAGTCGGAACCCACCTGGTCGAAGCGTATGTAGCGTTTTCATTTTGGTCACGGACGTGTACGTACATATATACTGGACGATGTAAAGGCGCGCACGTGTCGTAGTAGAGGCGCGCACGTAGCATATATACGTACGTACAGTGGCCAGTGTGCAAGAAAGAAAATACGGTCACATATGTGTATATACGGGTGGGGTCTCGAACGCCTACTCGCGCATACGTACGACTAGGGCTCGTGTACATGGCTGGGTCGTAACAGAGAAACAACGTCGTCGTCGTGTTCATGGGGAGCCAACCGGCTGGGTCGGAATGAAATGCGTCGTTGTGTTCATCGGGAGGGCTTGGACGGAACAGGCGCTGGAAACGAGGCCTGGCGTACCGCAGAACGGAGGAAACGGCCTTGTGTTCGACCGGCCACGTTCGAAACGGGATCCTGTTCATCGGGAGGGGTCTGGCGTACCGCAAAACGGAGGAAACAGACCTCCTATGGTTGAAACGGGGGTCCTGTTGATTGGGAGGAGTGTGCCGTACCGCAAAACGGATGAAACGGACTTGTGTTGGAGCGCTACGGTCGAAACGGGGGTCCTGTTCATCAGGAGGGGTGTGGCGTACCGCAAAATGGGACTCCACGGGATACTATTCATCTCCACCGTCGACCTCCTCTAGCCTCACGGGCTACTATTCATCCACCGTCGACCTGCTCCAGCCTCCACGGGCTCCTGTTCATCCAGCCTCCACCGCGCGCTACTCCACCGGCTACTGTTCAACCACCCATCACTATAAAAAAATACACTACCGTGATGATACGTGTTTGTCATAGTAGGTCGCCTTTTTTGTCATGCATGTACATCCATTATGATTTTATGACAGAATCAAGATAGTCATGCCTGTGCTGTCGTAGAAGTGTTCCATGACATTACCAAAATTATCATCACGGAAGTGTCCACTTCCATGATGATAAATCGCGCGTCACAGAAGTGCTTTTGTCAAGGGTGACCGACACGTGGCATCCCCCGTCACGAAACACCGTTAAGCTATCGGGTCGGGTTTTGGATCCGATAACCCATTAACAGCCCCGACCAATGGGGATTTTCCACATGTAAAATCATCATTGGCTGGAGGAAACATGTGTCGGCTCATCGTTGGGACAGATGTCATCCACTCATTGGATGGAAGGCGCCTATGATACGACGACACGTGGCACGACCCAACAGAGGCCCATTCCTATGAAAAGGCCGACCCATTTGACTTGGTCAAATAGTGGCGGGCCAGCCCATGGAAAGCCTGTTAATGGCCTGTTCGCATATAGCCCATTTATAGCCCACTAACTCAAGGCCCATTATGCCCTATTCAAATTAGGCCCAGTAGCGTCATCTGGGCCATCCAATATGATTCCAGCCCATTTTCACTTCTGGCGCATGTATGGCCCATGACGTCTTTCGACCCATATGAGGCCCTATGTAACTCTTGGCCTATTAACGGCCCGTGGTGAAACTGGCCCGTAATGAAAAGTGTATCACTTTACACCCATTAACGACCCGTGGTGAAACTGGCCCATAATGAACAGTGTATCACTTTATACCTATTAACGGCCCGTTATTCCGTTGGGCCGTTTCCAGCCCATGTTATCTTTCGGCCTTCTCAGAGTCCATTTATTCTTGGGCTCATTTTCAGCATTCGTTTACTTACGGCCCGTTACTGTCATTTTCTGCTTGTGGGCCAAATTCAGCCCATGGTTACAGTCGGCCCGTTTGTGGTCCGTTAATACGTTGGGCTGTTTTCATAGCGTCATCAAATACGACCTATTAACGATGGCCCATTATGGTCGGCCCATGAACGGACAATTCCAACTCTAGCCCGTTTACGGCCATAATGTGGTCTGTTTCGCCCATGTTTGGCCAATCGATCATACGGCCCATATAAGGCCCATTGATGATACGGCCCGCAGAAGGCCCATTGTTTCTATGGCCCATAGAAGGACCACTGTTTCTACGGCCAGTAGGAGGCCCAGTGTCACTACAGTAAATATTAGCCCATGGTTATTGTGGCCTAGTTTTAAAAAATAGATTATTGCAGCCACTAGCAAACCGCGGAAAAAGAAGTGCAATGACTACAAGCAAGCAAATAAACAATACAACAAGGAAATAAATAAGCAAGCAACTAACGCTAGGCTATCACGGCTATTACACATATTACATCCACTGGGCATCAAAGTTTGCCACCAGTGCAAATATAGGAAACAAAGCAGCATATCATATACACTGGTTGTCAAAGTTGGCGACCAGTGCAAATAAACGCCGCAGCAAAACAAATCCAGAACTGAAACCACTGCAGAAGATCTCAAGAAACAATATCCTGGGTACCCATAATGCTGGCAAGATGCTTAGCAAGCTTATTAACTTTCTCTTGTTTGGCGCTTAAATCCTCCAGCGCTTGTTGTTGCACCAGAAAATATCCATCTGAATTCTGCAGGGACTTCCTTAGTCCTTCAGCTTCCTGTCGCAGCACATCTGATCGATGTCTTTCAACTTGAAGTTGAGACTGAAGAAGACGAACTGATTCAGGCAGCGAGTTCGAAGAGCTTGTGCCAGCAGTAGTGGCCAGTAACTCGAACACTACATCAAGACAGGACTTTTGGGTTCCCTCACTATCGTCAAGATAGTTTTTATCAGCTTTCTTGGAGACCAATAGGGATGTCTCACTATCTTGAACCTTATCTGCATTACTTCCTTTACCATTGGATAACGCGGTATTGTTCTCCAATATTTTGGCCGCATTCTAAAAGAGAAACAAGCAGACACATCACATGTTTACCATGTTGTATATGAAACTCATTTTGGTAAATGAGTTCAGTAGTAAAGTGGACATGATAACAGCATGAAACAAACATATATCTATGTACCATGGTCACTTTATGGTCTATATCATTCTACTTTTTGTTGCCAAATCAAGATAGAGACACAGTTCAAATAATATTTGTTCAAGACAAAGCAGAATAGACAGAATATAAGTGTGGGTAACTATAGAGCAATAACAACACTTGTAATGTGCATGACATGAGAACATAACTGTTTATTCAATTGAAACTGAAATCAACATAGAGCAGGTTACAACAACAAACCTGTTAAAGAAACAGGTTTAAAACATACCTGTTGCGCCATTGGAGTTTCAATTACATCCTTCAAATTTGAAAATAGTTGGTATGAGTAAATACAGTAATGCAAGAGCAAAGGAGTATGAACCATAGCTACAGAACCTGACTTGAGAACAAATCTTCTTCTCCTTTAAGCGTTGAGTTGGGATTCGGAGTGGTGGTCCTCGTGCTTTGGGCACTGCAGTGCCCTTACTAACTGCTCATGTTTGGGTGCTTTGTGGTGGAGACGGTGCTGTGTCAACTGGAACTGGGTTACTATCTGCCGGGGTTGGGGTTAGAAGGGGTGTAGCTGGTTCTCTGTCCAACTAGGTAGGGGTACAATCTGCGAGAGTCTGGGTTATGTGTGGTGGATCTGGTCCTTGGGCAAGTACAACCGTGGTTCTATCTGCATCAACTGGTAGCACTATCTTTTCTGAAGACCGTGTTGTTACTCCCTTAGATACTGCCATCACGCTCTCCAATTCAAATGGCTGATAAACAAGAAAAGTAATTGAAAGTATAGACATTGTATGATAGACAGGTGCAATGGATAGTGCGGAATAAAAGAGGGCATGAAATAATTCATATTTATGTTGTCTAACCAAACAGGATAGCATGACACAATTTCACATATATGATGGCTAACTAAACAGGATAGCATGACACAATTTCACATTTTGATGGCTACCTAAAAAAGATGGAAAGTCATAGTTCAAAATATAAGACTATGTAAACAGGATGACATGACATAACTATATAATGTGTTTATTAAATAGGTTGGCATGCCATAATTCACATACATTCATGGATAGAATGCCATAATTCAAAATATGATGACTGTAACACTAAACAGGATGAGATGATATAACTATATGATGTCTTTATTAAATGGGTTGCCATGCCATAATTGAGATAGATGATGTGTATGTACTATGTAAACATGATGGCATGATATAATTCAAATATATGATTTATATAGTAAGCAAGTAAGCAGATGGAAATCAATATATGATGTAAAAACTAAGCAATGCAAGACAACATGCATGACATGGGTAATATAACCCTGCCAAGTTTGAGCATAGACCTCAGGGGGGAAATAGGACTGGTCATCAGTATCTGAGTCCTCCTCTGAGGAGCTCTCTGTAACCAGCAAGATGTCTGCTTCAGCAGGTAGCATTGTCTGCTCAGAATACCTTGTTTTCACTCCAGATACTTCCATCACCGCTTCAAATGGCTAATGCACAGGAAGAGTAGTTGAATATACAAACATTGTCGAAAAATGGAACACGTAATACAAAAAAATGATAGCATGATATAATTCACTTACGTGATGATTGGCTAAACAACATGGCATTGCATAATTCACATATATAATGCCTTTGCAACAAGATAGCATTGTATAATTCACATATATAATGTCTTGCAACAAGATGGCAATGCATAATTCACATATATGGTAATTAAACACTTAACAGGTGGCATTCACACAAAGCATGTCTAAACTAATCAAATGACATAGCAATGCAAGACACCATATGCATGATATGAGCAACATAACCCTGCCAAGTTTGAGCATACACCTCGGGGGGGGGGGAATAGGACTGGTCATCTGTCCCTGAATCCTCCTCTGAGGAGCTATCCATTACCAGCGAGATATGCGCTTCGTCAGATAGCATAGTCTGCTCTGAACACCTTGTTTTCACTCCAGAATTTTCTATCACCGTGTCAAATGGCTGATGCACACGAAGAGCAGTTGAATGTACTAACATTGTTGAAAAATGTAATATGTAATGAAAAAAAGGATGGACTGACATAATTTACATATAAGATGACTGGCTAAGCAGGATGTCATTGCAAAATTCACATATATGATGCCTGGCTAAACAAGATGGCGTTGCATAATTCGCATAAACGATGAATAAACTAAACAGATGGCATTCACACAAAGGATGTCTAAACTAAGCAGATGACATATTTGATGTATAAAGTAAGCAATGCAAGACACCATATGCATGATATAACCAACATCAGCATGCCAAGTTAGAGCGAAGACCTCAGGGGATAAATAGGAGTTGTCTTGTCCTTCTAAATCCCCCTTAGAACAGATATCTTCCTCTCGATTACAATCTGAAATGCATGGAGGGGGGGTTGCCTTTGCGCCTACCATGGAGCGACGTCTGCATGAAATTTTATTGCCATGCAAGGCTCGTCTCTTTTTCTCTACATGTTCAGTTCCATTGTTTACAATAACTGTCATGCATAGGAATAAAACATAGTGAGATTATGTAAGGAGTGCATGCAGAAATCTAGAGTGATGGTAGCAACCTGTGGATAGACCCAAAACCAATAATAGCAGGCAGATAATGGCTTCAGTTAAAAAATACAGATAATGGCTTCTTTACTATTTGTTTCCCACCCAACATGAAACTCATAGTAGACACCGGAGATTAACCAGATAGTAGATAGATACTATTGATAGCGGCCCCGATATGTACCCCACAACCATTTAAAAACTCAACTTTGACCATTAGTTTGGAGCTGACTTAGAGTCTAATCAGTGAACAGGACGATAAAGTAG
This sequence comes from Triticum aestivum, assembly GCF_018294505.1. Classification (NCBI taxonomy): domain Eukaryota; kingdom Viridiplantae; phylum Streptophyta; class Magnoliopsida; order Poales; family Poaceae; genus Triticum; species Triticum aestivum. The sequence continues at coordinate 452,499,054 of NC_057804.1, forward strand.
CATGTAATATTAAGCGATGCATAACGTAAGCAGACACAAAAGAGTGCGACCTCTCTTGCGGTCCCGTGTAGTCCTCGAGGTCATCTGCTCGGTTTATGATGGTAATGCAGTTTTAATGGCTGCCAGCGGTGGGGAAGAAGATCTGAGGTAGCGAAAGACAGTCTGGAGGCCGGATCCCTGCTGTGCTGGACCCTTCTGTCGTTGGAGCAGCTGAGCTGGGGTGGACGACAACGCAGCAGGAGCGGGACAAACCACGCAGGGTTTTCTTTGACAACTATCTGTAAGAGAAGTAATTCTGTAAGGGCTCGTTTGAATTGGAGGATTCCAACAATGCAGGGATAGGAAATAGACAGGAATATGATAGGAATGCACGTGCAAAACGGAGAATTTAAAAACACGGGATTTCTGCCAATCTGGGTGTTTGATTCACAACAATTGGAAGATCATAGGATGCAAAGAAGCATGGTGAGATTAAGTCAAACCACAAGAAAATGTACGGTTATAATGCTATTATGCTACTATCCTTAGTCTTGTGCTTCATGAATAGGAATTTGAAAAGGAGGACAAGTGAAAATTAAAATTCCTACGCTTTTTCTTTCAAGGAGACACTAAAGGAACAAATCCGTGTGCTTAGTGGACAATATATATAACATGTAGAGTAAAAAAGAGATGCAACAAGTGTACAACCTCTTTGGCGAAGCCATGTCGATCTCAGCGTGATTGGGTTGGCCGGTGAGGATGCTCCGGCTGACTTTGCTGTCGGAGGAGGGGAAGAAGATCTTAGGCATCTGGAGATGGAGCCCGAGGTACTGCTCCGCTGTGATGGAGGGTTTCATCGTTGGAGCAGCTCCGGTGAGTTGTACGACGCCGAGGCTGAAGCAAGACAAGAGAGACAATGAACAACGTTAACCTGAGTGGAATTCTAATAGCATCTCCAATACATGACGTAAAATACATAACCACAAAGTGCTAGATGTAAAATACATCAGCCACTCATCTATGAACTTAACTGTCGAAACTGAATTTAACTGTCGAAACTAAACTTAACTGTCGAAACTGAACTTAATTGTCGAAACTGAATTTTGCTGTCGAAACTGAATGCACTAGCAAGGTGAGGCTACACGTCGGTCAACTGACTTTTTCATCTCTGGTCAGTCGATTTTGCAGCCGTTGGATACGAAATCAAGGGCCTGCGGTTCATCTCCAACCTCCACCCCCTAAGCCGCCAGCCACCACCGGCCAAACAACAGCCCCCCTCCGCCCACGATCGATGGTGCGCCGCCCCGCCCACCCCAAAAACATTCCCCACCGCCGGTCCGCCGCCGCCCCGGCCATCCCTCTAGGCCCCCCGTGCCGAGCTTTTTCTCCGGTGATCCCCACGCCACCATCCCGCCACCACCGGCGACCACCACCCCCACCCTGAACACTAAGATAGATAGTGGGGTACCTCTCCGGCGAGCACCCCTCCCCACTGCGGCTGGTTCTTCCTTCACCCCGGCGAGCCCCCCCTGAAAATCAACTGACCCAAAAATCGATTCAGTCGACTGAAGTGTAGCTAAATCGGAGCAGCATCGCAAGCAAGAGCAAGAGAGAGAGCAGCCGCGTGAGCAAGAGCAATAGCAAGAGCAGACCAAGCAGGGGACCGAGAGCAAGAGTAGAGCAGCAGCGCGAGCAAGAGCTAAAGCAGCAGCAGCTCCTACTGATATGGACATCGCCGCCGAGGGAGCGACACCGTGGAGGAAGTGTCCGGCGACGCCCCCGTGGATGGAGCCGCGCCGTGTTGGCTCGGGACCGAGAACTGGCAGCACCTTGAGATCGAATCAAGAAGAAAATGCGGCGATTAGTGTACAACCTCTTTGGTGGCGCCGATTAGGCCGCGGCTTCATTCGAAGAAACGGTGATGATGATGCTCTTCCTGTGGTGCAGGTGAAGACGGTGGTGTGGGATTGGAGGTGGCGCGAAAGACGAGGGGAACGTCGAGGCAGCTCCTTGGAGGTGGAGGACGGGGTGGCTGAACCGGCAGGACGATGAGATCGACGACGGATCCTCATCCGGTACGGTGGATGAGGGACGTCGAGGTGTTGTTGTGGACGTCATCGTCGGGGAAGAGGCTCCGGCTGGGTGGCGGATGGAGCAGGGTGTGGGGTTTTGTCACGGGTTTTCACGGCCTCGGTGTATGAATGGGTGGGCGGATGGGATGGCAGTGGGGAACCATGGCTTAGAGACGCGCTTGTCCGAAATGTGGGGTAAGTTACAAAAGTACCCCCACCGATTTGAGGCGGTTCTTTCGGTTCAGGGGTACCACGGGCATTTTGCGTGTCGGGATTTCACAGGAGGTGGGAGTTTTCGCGCGCGTTGTAATTTCGGAATAGCAAGGTGTGGGTTGAGATGGAGGGAGTTGTCGGAACACAACGAGACAAAGATATATCTTAAATATTTCAGGCTAACAAGGCGCGGGTTGAAATTTCCGGACAAGCCTAACGTGTACTGTACCAAATAAATGCGCACTAAAAATGTCATTTAAAACTTTGTATTCATGTTATGTTCAATTAAAATATTTTGCTACGTGTATAATGCATGCAACCTACTACTCAAATGAACGTTTTAGTGCATTCCAAACGTATATACTACCGCTTCAATATGAACTAAATTTGAATTCGTTTCTCTATTTGAATAAGATCTACAGTAATGATTGTTGTGAAGTCAAAGCATTTGAATTCGTTTCTCTGTTTTAATAAGATCTACAATCATCATTATTGTCAAGTTAAACCATCGTTTGTGTATTATCTTCACAGCACACCACATGATTAGTCTCGAGTTACATATGAACTATGTGTACTATATGAACTCGAACTAGATTTTTTGAATCCACTTTATGTTGATTTCAAATCACATTACATTTCTAGCTCTAGCTAGGTCTTAATAATCTAAACCATGTCTCATATGTATAATGTGTTTATCACATTATGTATGGTGCCCCGCCCCCTACGCCTACAAGTATTTAGATGTGAGTTGCAAACACCACACATTACCACAAATTCAAATAAAATGTGAGAATGTTCGATATATAGTATTGTTTAGATTGTTCAATATTTAGTTGTAAGCTGCAAATGCCACACATTATCACAAAATCAAATAAAATGTGAGATTGTTTGATGTATAGTATGGTTTAGATTGTTCGGCATTTAGCTGTGAGTTGCAAATGCCATGCATTATAACATTATGGTATAACATGTGCACAACACGTGTATCACCGCTATATTCATGCATGCAATGTTTAAAACACTATGATCTCCTATTCAAATATATGAATCCGCTTTCATATCAAATTATGATCTTTGTTAGTCTCTTAGACCCAGACAATCCTCTAACCTTTGTAGCTACCACTAACTTTCTCACGTGCATGCACACGCCCTCCTCGCCCTCCCCTTCCCTCATCATTCTATCCACCGGGCACATTCATTTTTTTCTTTAGGTCATTCTTCCAGAGTCTCCACAACTCCTTTCTGACACACACCGATCGATAAACCTCTCCAGCGATGCCTGCCTACAACATACACACACACCTTCAATCTCCTCCTTTATGTGTCCTTGCCTCGTGTCTCTCATATGGTCAGACACACATGTAAACTCTCGCCCCTCTTTTCATCGATCTCACAACCGCACACTCCTCCCCCTATCTGGCTAGTAGTTGGGCCTCTCGCACCACCTCCTAGCTCCATTCTCTCTGTCTATCCGTCTCGCTGGGCCTTATTTGCCTCTAACAAATGGACGTACACCGACCGATCTCTCGCTATACATATAGCTAGCTAGGTCCTTATAACTCGTTTTTACCCACACATCGATCGATCTACCTCATTAGTTGTGTCTCTTCCTTCCTCCGACAAACAACAATTGATTTACCAGTTTGGTTTTCTTACCAAACACATGGTTCCCCTTCATCATCCATGGATGCGTCCCGACAGATCTATCACGCACAGACACACACAGAAACACATCCCCACTGTTATTGATAACATTGCAGTTCCACCCTCAGTTTGTCTAGTAGGCCTCTCCCACCATCTCCGAGAAGCAACTCCATCACCCATCCAGCACTCTACCCCTCTCCCTCCCTCTCTCTCTACTCTCTCTCTCTCTCTCTCTGTCCCATCATATTTTCCGTCCTTCAGTTATGTATGGATGTCGACCGATCTCCCTCAAGACATAGTTGGGTCTCTCCTTCTCAACACATATACAAGTCATTCTACCTCTATAGTTAGGCCTCTACCTACCCCTCTCCCCCCCACACACACCTGTACATCGAGCGCTCTAGTCATGTCTCCCTGCCACACACAAACTTGACATGTGCCCTCTAACGTTCCGGTAGGCTAGTCGCCCTATATCTTTGACTTGCGCGCACACACAATTTCGATGGCTCTCTTCATGGATCTCGCACTCACCCACTTGATCCTCTCTTTGACTCTATCGATAGCTATGACCCCTCCCTCTCTTCTCGTGGATTGCCCGACCCTCTATGTATGATATGGATAGGCCTCCATTTCACACACATTGCATGCAAAATTTTGTTTGAGATGTCACCGACACATATTCCCACAAATAATTCACAAAATCAACCCCACCCCACCCCCACCCCCACCCCAAAACAAAAAACACTCACGAACGCGGTTTGTATCTCTCACACACACCCACGTAGGTGGGGGACGTGCATGAAGAGAAGAGGTGCATGCACGGCGCACGTACTCCCATCTCTTTCCCAACCACACCCGCGCGGGTACACGGTGGAGCTCATTTCTGTACGAAAAAGGCAGCCCACGTGGTAATTTGGCACATGTACTGGTTGTCCACTTGGTGGAGGGAGGATCGTATACCACGGGTGAACAAACAAATTGCGACTTGACGTGTTATGTTAAGAAAAGAGGCAAACCATGTGGGGCCTACCTTAGAGGCAAGGCTCTATACATTGGAGTACTTTTGATGTGTCCCGTCAACTCGCAGAACAAGGAGAAGCTTGCTTAGTACGCTGCCTCCCCCGCCCACGGGCGCGGTGGCTCACAGGATGAGGTGAAGCTTACTCCGCCTTACGCCCGCTCCCTCGCCCATGCGCGTGGTGGCGCGCAAGACGAGGAGAAAAAATTACTACTCCCTCTGTTTACTCCTCGTCCCTACTACCTTAGTTATAGAGATTATATCATATTGTTTGGAATATATATGTCCTTTAGTAGATTTCAATATGAACTACTAGTACATACTCCAAACACTGATGTATATAGACATAGTTTAGAGTGTAGATTCACTCATTTTGCTCCGTATGTAGCACTCTCCCTCACCCCTCGACCCTCGCCCACATGGTGGACGTGAAACAATTCATTCGGTCTCATATAGTCACAACGATATATACTGCACTACCATTATTGCTCTACTTCCCAAAGAGGGGAAGAGCCAATCGCAAGGTCAATATTTTGGAGATGCCAAGTGCAAGGTTATAGGAGAACGAGTAGTAGGTACCGCATCATTTATAAATAAAGTTTTTTCTCTTCAGTGGCACGTATGCAATATGATAGGTTCATATGGAGAGAAAAGGAAACCGCTCCACTATATACATAGTCAGGACGGGCCAGCCTACACGGTTGCTTGCTGAGGTTGCTCTCTTCATACTCTCTCGCACAAAACGACTGTGGCCACATCTCTAACATCCCGGCGGATCACGTCCACTTGGGGAAGGGGTGGATGCTTAGTGTAGATGCGGTGGCCGTCGCCGACGGTGAAAACCCACTGTCGGCACGTCCCGATCAGGGGTTCCCGCCGTTCTCTCTCACAAAGTCGGTGAGGTTGCCTTCGTCCCTTGCTCACTGATGTGACGTGGGCAATTGCTGTCTCCCGCCGCTCTCCTCAAGGTTGAGCCACGTCCCTCAGGTACAACTCCCTTTACAGCCGGCTTGCACCACCGCTCCAGCTGCCCACATCACTCCCTATGGATATTTCTCTACTTCTTTGCCGCGCACATACCTCTACTTGCTTCTACGTACTGTATTTGTGATGAGTTTATGTCTCATCAACTAGTCCCAGTAATCTTATTCTAATCATGCTTCTTCAACTTCTTTGCCACAAGGATGCTCATCTCGATTTTGGTGAAACTGCACAAAATGATCCGATGGTCAAAAGGTTGCAAACTTCATTTATTAGGAAGCTCGAACGTTGCCAGCAAATTGAAGCCTGGTCAGGGTTCACGGTTCAAGGGCTAGGGGGTGCATGGATTGTTTTTTTCTTTAGCTGCCTCTGTTCCAAAATAAGTGTCAACTTTAGTAGTAGTACAACTTTGTACTAAAGTTTGCATAGAGTTGAGACACTTATTTTGGAACGGAGGGAGTACATATTTGCTATGATCTGTCAATAATTGAGATGCAATAGCATGCATGTTAGTCTCCTTTGTATTTGATGAAATATTGCAAAAGGCAACCTTGGACGAAAGATACATATAACAGAAGCTGGAAGCTTCATAGCATTGTACAAATTTATCTCGCTGATAAATTACAGTATGTACTATACTAGTACTTCCTCCGTTCCTAAATATAAGTCTTTGTAGAGATTTCACCATGAACCACATGCAGATGTATATAGATGCATTTTAAGTGTAGATTCATTCATTTTGTTCTGTATGTAGTTCACCTAGTGGAATCTCTACAAAGACTTATCTACTAGTAATAGCTAGCTCCCACTACTAGGAATTCTCTATCCTCTCCTTGAGACACATCATCAAAATTGATGTAGCCGTTAGATGAAGTAAATCAGTCCATAATAGCCATCTGATCTAGACATTGAGAGGCTCCGCACTAAGCCACATGCAAGCATGCAGAAATACCGTGGCACATTCATGTGAGTGGGTTTTAAATCACATCAACATGTCTGCATGCAAGCATGCACCGGTAGCATGCATGTAAGTGAGCTTTTAAGTCCCATTAACATGTCAAAAAGAAAAATATAATCCCATTATGTAGTAGGAGTTGGCTGATCTTTTTTCCTTACGTGGGATGATCTAAATGATGATGGGAGTATATTTAGTTTGGCTACCACATTTGTCATGCGGTTATAGAGTTTGTTTTTAGTTCTATGAAATCGATAATTTTGCGTAGAGAGATATACGACTGTTCTGCGGCAACGTGCAGGGATTCATCTAGTAATATTTAGGAACGGATGGAGTACTATGTAAAGACTTAGGTGTCGCACGGTGATAGTGTGAGGTGGGCCATGTAATCACTAAGCCTGTGTGTTTTCACTGTTCTTGCACTTCTCTGCTGTAAGAATGGAGAAAATTGTAATCTAGTAGTAGTAGTACCTCCTTTCGCCGAAAGCGTGGGACATCCAGCAGTCCTACCACCTCAGTAATAAAGACCAATGAGTCGTCAAATCACATAGACCCAGCAGTAAGTTGGACGGATGAAGCAACCATCACTCTTGCGCTAGTGAGAGGTCGCGTCCGCTTCGCCCGGGCATGAATGCGACACCGATTCTTTGGAGCGGCGCTGACCGTTTTGGGCGGGAAGCGCACGCAGGCGATGGAGGGGCTTTGGGTGGGCCAAGCTGGTCAGGAGCGGGCGTGGTAGCTGTCCGCATGTCCCTACCAGAGACGCCCGGAAATGAGAGGAAATCGTACACTACACACCATCTCTCTGTAGGAGTAGGTCGATCTGTCGCTCTCTCTCTAACACACACACGCACACGCATGCACCTTGGTCCTGTTGCACCTTCTAACATGACTTATTACACCTGGACGGAGGGAGTAGTAAGTATACGAGATACGGTGGCATACTGACTTAAGTCGAATACAAGTGCCCAAAATTTGTGTGCATGTTATAATAAGGATTCACTTAAAATAGTATGTGAGCGCACAGAGGGATCAATTGGACAGTGTTCCCGAGCAGTAGTGAGATGTGTGAGGTAAGATACACCGCTGGCGCTTTTAATTTTTCTTATTAATTTGTTTGTTTCACCCTCTGACTGATGGGATCCAACGTACTACATGGAGAGAGGTAAGGTGACTAAGTCTGCATTATTTCTGCACCACTGTGGATAGTCTTACCATCAAAGCCACATGACACGATTATGATTGAAATCCCAATGACTCCCACACACAAAAAAAAACACGGCATGCTTGTCACACGAATGCAGGAATGTATAAAAGGTTATTTTCCTCTCGTTGAAAATAACGGGAGGGTTGTGTAGCTGGTTAGCATGTTCGCTCATCAAACTTGAGGTCTCGGGTTCGATAACTACACTTGAGCATAATTTGTGCCAGGAGGATTCTTTGACTGGTTAAAATGGATGGATACGGAGCTATACGATCTCGTAGTGAATGTATAATCACCTCATCACGTATAAGCTGCAGCCTCGGCACTTCTTTCTAGGGTTTGCACGCTTCACACTCTCTCTCCAGTATATATACACGCTGGAGCCTCAGTGCTTGTAGTTGCTCTCTTCACACTCTCTCGCCCTCTCCAGATCTAAACAAGACTTCGTTGGCCTCTCTCTCCCCTCACTGTTGCTCAAAGAGCCGGCAGGATCCGTCCACCGGGAAGGGAAGGAGGCTTAACGCTGTCGACATCGGCGAGGAAGGGAATCCACTACCGGCGCAGCTGTTCACTTTCCACCCAGCTGCGGTGCGGGAGGGCCTCCAACCCCTTCTTCTTTGCCGTCCTTCCAGTCGCCCACCGAACCACGCCCCAAGAACCTTAAGGTATAATTTATTTACTCCACATGCATTGCTCTAGCTGCATGTATACCATGAATCTAGGACGTGGTTCAAAGAGGAAAGGAGTGGGGGAAAGTAGTGGGAAAAGTTGTATATAGCATGAATCTAGGACGTGGTTCAAAGAGGAAATGAAGGGGGAAAGTTGTATAACATGAATCTAGGACGTGGTTCAAAGAGGTAAGGAATGGGGGAAAGTAGTGGGGAAAGTTGTATCGCATAAATCTAGGATGTGGTTCAAAGAGGAAAGGAAGGGGCAAAAGTACTAGTTCAAAAAGGAAAGGAAGGGACAAGGTTGTAGAGTTTGAGCAGGACTATATTTGCTGCGCTCACATAGGGAAAGGTGTCTAAAGATAACAAAACTGGTACCAACACAAATATGCTCCTTGGTTGTTTGTTCTTTGTTGCAACAGACTGTGCATGACCACAGTACATCGGTAGATGCACATGGTGCTGGTGCGTCCACTATCCCGTGCAACTCATTAACTATTGTTAATCTAATGCCCTGTTTTGTTAAAAACTCCCTAGTCCCTACCTGCTTGGTTCCAGGGACTAAACATGGACTAGAGGTTATTAAATGACATGCTAAAAGACCATGTTACCCCTAGTAATGAACTAATAGAGACAAGGTGCGATGCATGGCAGGGGCAACTGTTGGAAAAAGTCCCAAAAAGACTCCCTCGGGGTCTTCTTTCTTTAGTCCCAAATGCCCACTTTTAGTCCCTAAAAGTCCCTCCTGTTTGGTTTACATGGGACTGACAGAGAGTTTTTTTACTCCCTACACCAAAATGTCCCTATAAACAAACACCCTCTAATAATGCCGCTGGAAAATTGATGCAATGCCACAGTTAAAAGCAAATTACATGTTTAACGAATTTTATTGTTAATATAATCTCTATGTTAATATTAATCAATGCCACCGTTTGAGAAATGCTATTTTCTTGCTTTCTTTCCCATTTAGATAAGGTAGATGCTTCTTTTTGTTGGCTTCTGTGTCATCCACCGTTATTGACCACTAATTGTTTCCTTTGCACCTCTGTGTAAACAGGGTTATCTACTTCACCTCGTTGCCATTGTGACCTTTTGTTGCACTGCACAAAACACTTTTGTTTTAAGAATGTTTTGTGCAGTTCAACCAAAATGTCACACCGACAATGTTGCTTGATTGCTTGATCTTAGTGGAACTGCACAAGAGGAGATCTTACTTCCTATCCGTTAAGGCGAATTTGGTTTAGATCTTCTTCTCGTGAGTTGTTTGAATTCCGCATCATGAGAGGTCAGTACTAGCCTTCTTTCACATGATTCTGCAGTGTGCTTTCATATGTTGTGCTACTTGTACGATAATGTTGCTTGATTTTAGTGAACTGCACAAATGGAGACAAGACTTCCAATCTGTATGTGCATCGTAATATCCCATTGAGGTAAGATAAGGATATTTCACAACTGTTGTCCTGTATTTTGCCACTTTCATCAGAAAATTAAGTTTAGTACTATACTTGTGCTCCCTAATTGACATGCCAAATCTTACATTGAAGGCGAAGCTTGTCTATTATTGAACCAAGTGATGAAGGGGGAGAACAAGCGGAAGAAAAACAAAAATCAACTCTCGGTGCTGTAATGAAGCAGTGGAACTGTGATGACACAAGTAATGATATAGTTTTGCATCTTAATTTATTGCTATGGCTGGAACGAGCACTTGTTTTGCCACTTATTTGATGCCACTCTTAATGTAATACGTAATTATCTCTACTTGTGCAAACAGGGATCTTCTTTGAAGATACCATATATTTTAGTGGAACTGCACAAGAAGATGTTGGAAACATTAAACTAATTGAGGAGTATATAGTAAGCATGGCCACCACCGTAGATAGCAACAGATGGTTCCGTAGAAGTGCTTCATCTATATGCTCTACACAATAAGCCTCCTGACAAAGGTTGGTACTCGCCCACCGATTTCATCCATATGATTGAGCTTTGTCATCTCTATTGGTGTTGTGCTACTGTTTAGATATTGTCATGAAAAAGTGGTATTGTCCTTGAGAAGTGCTTCATCTGTGTTGTTTTAAATATTTCCTTTCCTTTTTTCGAGTAAACAGGGATGCTAGCATTTAGTAGTCCTCTTATCTTTGCACGATAGGATCATCTTCCTCTGAAGAAGAATATGGAGTACGTGAAGTGACTAGTTCCGATTATGCCAGGATGAAGAAGCGCTGTCTATCTTCTCATCAGAAGGAGAAGTTGAAGGATGGTTACATTACTCCCCACAAGACCAAACTAACTTCAGCTCAGAAGGACTGACAAATCTCCACTTTTTTGCTGTGATGCGCGAGTACAATGTTGTTCTAGGATTCTTTCTAGTGAGTTCCATTTTTCTAAAAGTGTGCTCTACATGGACCATGTATGTGCCTGTTGAAACTGTCAATTCATAGTACAGTTTGCTTTATAGTAATCACTTTTTTGTATTTGTGCAAAGAGGGGTGCTCAGCTTGATTTCAATGGAAACTGCACAAAATGTTCATGAATACATTGAATCATTCATTTCCACCACAAGAAAGGAGGTGCCGATAAGTTCAAGGCGTTGCAACATATAAGGGTGAAATCATACAAGCTACGCGCGAATTTGGTTGATTTTGGTGGAACTGCACAAAAAGAACAACTGGTTTATTTAGCACGAGGTGCCATGTCAATGTCCAAACTGATGGCAAACCCTGCCCATTCCACAATCGTAGGCATTTGATATTTTGGAATGGGACAACCTTGTCAAATTTTGCTCATTGATTTTAGCAAGGCATGCATTTGATATTTTCGAATGGGACGCCCTTTGCTGTCAGCAGCGTCGATCAATTTTTTCTTTATTCTTTAGTTGTGAAGTAAATATTGCCTCTAACATGTGAGTCGCTGAGATGCATAATCATTGATTATTTTGAATGTTCTCTATGAATTGCCTGGCCTGTGTGTTTGATTGCAATGTACAGAAATGCTAAAAGCTGCTCAAACTCTTTGTACTCCTTCTGTTCCTTTTTACTTTGCACATTGTGAAAGTGCATACTTTTTTGTATAAGATTGGTCAAAGTAGAGATACTTTGACTGCAGACAAAACTTGTATGGAGACTAGAAAGGACTGGAGGGAGTTCATGTGAAACTGCTGCAAACGAGGTGATCACCCTGGGAATAATGCTAGTACGTATTGTTTTGCATGTTCATCCAATGCCAGTGATACATGAATTCGAACTAATCGAAATAAATTCATTCATAACGGTCGAATTTCATATAAACATGCCAGATTTCATTACATTTCATACATTCTTCAACCAAAAAGGGTGCACTGGAGGTATAATTAATTAACCGAAGCTACCCACCTATGTCCCGCTGAGCCGAACAGAAGCTTCAGTGACTTAACTGCAGGTGCAGTTGCGTAACTAACATGTGGCATGTTGGGCCCACATGTTAGTCAGCCAACTGCACCAGCAGTTAAGTAGAAGCAGCGTTATTCTTTAGCGCAGCTCTCCGACTCCACGTCACCACCAAGAAGCTAACCGGCCGTCAATGGTCAACCCGCCTAGCTTGGCTTCAACCGGAGGGTAGCAGCGGTGGCCTTACTTGGACCCGAGTGGCGGCGACCTACCGTGTTCTACTCTTCCTCGTTTTCTGTGTGGCGCGGCCTCGTTGGCAGCGGGGCGGGGCCTCAGCGGAGCCAGCGATGTCCTCTGTCTCATTGCCAGCGGGCGGCGCCTCAGCGGAGCGGTGGAAATCCTCCCCCCCGTTGTCGGCAGGGTGGGACCTCGGCTGAGCCAGCGATGTCCTCTGCCTCGTTGTTGGCGGGGCGGGGCCTCGGCGGAGCCGGCGGTGTCCTCTGCCTCGTTGTTGGCATCGCGGGGCCCCGACGGAGTAGGGCCTCGTCGATGCCAGCGGAGCTGGGACTCGTTGGAGCCGGCATTGTCCTCTGCCTCGTCCTCTTTATCGCCAAACAGTGCCTCGCCAGCTTCATCGCCCTCTTTGCTAGCCTCTTTGTAGGCAGCCGCAGCCTCCGCCACCCGCATGCGGTACCGCTAGCGCTCGAGGCGGCCCTTGCGGGCAGAGCGGTACGAGTCAAGCAGCGCCTCCTACTCCGCCCGCTCTGCGGCGATCTGCTCCTCCGCCTGCAGGTGCTCCTGGAGGAGATGGTGGTTGTAGGCGGCATCGGCCTGCGCCTCTCGGAACTGCTCCTCATGCATCCGCCTCACCGTGTCCATATATTGGGCACGGGCCTCGCTGATGGTCATGGTGCAATGCACCAGCGAGGATGGCGCGGAGGAGGGGGTTGGCGCCGGATCGTCGACTACCATGTTCTCCATTGTGACGTCGTCGTCCTCCGGCTGCCTGCCGACCAGCCGGTCGGCAGCAATGGCTGCCATCTCCTTGTGGTCCGTCGTCCGCCCGTCTCTAAGAGCGCTGGAGCGCGAGGAAGCCATGGTGGGCAGTAGTGGTGTGGACAGGAGAAAGGGAATGGATGCGGATGACTGCGGCTATGGCCGGCGCAACAGTTTAGATAGCAATGGTGGGCGGGCGGAGGGACGGGCGTGTGGTGCCGGAGTAGCCGCCTCGGCAACCACGTATCATTAATGTGGGTGGCAAATGGACGGACGGACGACACTTGTGTCGTTTGAAGGCAGAGCAATCGCCTGCACCGGGAAGCGGGGCGGGCGGCGCTCACTTTTTCGGGCAGAAAGCGCGCGCGGGTGAGGAGACGACTTTACTTGGAGAGGATGACAATGGGGACCCACCAGGTCCATAGCCTCACGTACGTAAGTGCCTCCTTATTATATATATATATAATTTATTTTGCTTCCTCCTGGTTTCCTGACATCACGGTCCCACACCATTGTCAACCTATGTACTCCCTCCTTTCTGGTTTATAGGTCTTATCTCAAAATTTTAGTTTTTCCATTTTATAAGGCTCAATTTGGTTGTTTTCCATCACATGTTCAGATTCCAAGGTGCATTAAATCATTGCATGCAAGTATTAAGAGAAAATTGACCAATGCATGTACTTTATGCATGCATGCATTGCAATTAATGCATTGATAAACATAATTTTTTGAGGATAATAAGAGCATTAATTAGGTGCTTTTGCAAAACTACAAAAAGTATTTCACCACTCGCCATCTACCTTGATTGGTGAGATTTTTCAATTCAGCACTATAAACCGGAAAGGAGGGAGTAGTCAATAAACGACAGAATTGCACAAGAAGCGGCCGACAGCTGGGACCAAGCAGCTCGAGCAGTATTTGTGTTTTTGAGGTGTGAGCACTGCAGAGTTTTTCGATGTTTAGCCCAGATATTATTTTTTCTCCTATGAACAACAACGAAAACATCGATGCAGGTATTAACTGGGCGGGCTGTGGCCCGTCTAGCCCAGGCCAGATATCCAGCCCAGATATTAATTTTTTTCAAGCTGAAAATGGCTAGCCCAGCTATACTTTTTTTAGGAATACCCAGGCAAGGTCAAGTTGTTATTCTCCGCCCCGCTGGGCTGTAAATCTTTCCTAGGAGGGATGCATTTGGCTTAACAAGAAAATGGGCTTTAAGAAATAATAAATGGGATAATTATAAAAACTAGGAAGTAACTATAAAAAATGCACCAAACACGTGATTACTTCATAAAATATTATTTTTGGATATTGAAAATTTTAATTTCACTAATTGTTGCGAGCGCAATGTTTCGTTGGATTTTTACGTCATATAAATTTATATTGAAACTGTATTTAATATGACTAGAAATTTCGGTATAAAAATATTTCGGATTCCATCAAAATGTGGGAAATTTTTATTGAATTCTGTTTTGAACTGTTGTTTGAAATGGGATGTACTTTTAACAAACTGTAAATGGGCTGTAGTAAATTCCATTAGAATTCAAAAATGGGCTACACATTCGTACAAATCTCAAATGGGCTATAAGTTCTCTGCCACACACTTTTGGCCTTACTAAGTTGACGCGTCCCCTAAAAAAACAGAGTTGACGCGTATGCAAGGCCTTGCGAACTTATAGTCAACACACGGTTCTAGCAGCAGTGGCCGTTGGATGTCCATCCAACGGATGCCGTGCTTCTTCTTCAATCTCGGATATTCTAGCTTCACCCGCCAAAAAAAATGATTCCTCCCCTTGACATCTAGGGCGCACCGTTTCAGAAGCTGACCTGTGGGCCTACTAAGTTGACGTACCAAGGGCTTTGTCAACTTAGTCAATATAAACGATTGTAGCTGCAGTGACCGTACGATGTCCATCCAACGGCTGTCGTGCTTCTTCAACCTCTGGTCTTCTTTCTCCAGTCGCCCAAAGCAGCGCTGGTCGTGCCGCCTGCTCCTGCCTCCCGTGGCCGGCTATGCTGCCGCGGAGGCCTCACCGCCCCCTACTACTCCCACCGCTGGCCAGGCCATCCCTCCACTCACCCACACCCCCTGTTATTCTGCGGCAACGACAGCGCAACCGAACCAGTGAACCCTCATACTCCTCTCCGCGTGTGCATCCACTGCCGCGTCTTCCCCGGCTCCGCGTCGTCCCCTTCCCAGGCCTCACCGTCGTCCATCGTCGTGGTGCTCTCGACGCGGCGTGGTCAACATGGTCAAGGAACGACTTCCATCGGACGTGGACTATACGTGGAGAGGCTGACAGCTGGGTCCACTACAACCGCAAGGAAGTGCCTCCTTATTACGCGCAAAATAATTATTCCTCCACCTGACAGCGGGGACCCACCGGACGGGCCATCGTATTTCGCAAAAAACATGATTCGCCCCCTCACTACTGGGACCCACGAGCTACATCTTCGCATGCAAGGAAGTGCGTCCGAAAAAAAAACGATTCGCCCCCCTGACTGTTGGGACCCACCAGCTACATCTTCGCACGCAAGGAAGTGCATCCGAAAAAAAAGATTCGCCCCGCGACTGCTGGGACTCACCAGCTACACCTTCACACACAAGGAAGTGCGTCCGGGCAAAAAAAAAACCGATTCGGCCCCCTGACTGCTGGGATCGAGCAGCTACACATTCGCATGCAAGGAAGTGTGTATGGGCAAAAAAAACACAAAACAATTCGCCCCCTGACTGCTGGGACCCACCAGCTACATCTTCGCATGCAAGGAAGTGTGTGACAGTTGGGCCCACCTGGTCGAAGCGTAGGTAGCGTTGTCATTCTGGTCATGAACGTGTACGCACATATATACTGGTCGATGTAGAGGCGTGCACGTGTCGTAGTAGAGGCGCGCACGTAGCATGTACACGTACGTACAGCGGCCAGGGTGCAAGAAAGAAAATACGGCCACGTACGTACATACGGGCAGGGTCTCAAATGCCTACTCGCGCATACGTACGTCCCGGGCTCGTGTACATGGCTGGGTCGGAACGGAGAAACATCATCGTTGTCGTGTTCATGGGGAGGCAACGGAATGCGTCGTGTTCATGGGGAGGCAACGGAATGCGTCGTGTTCATCGGGAGGCAACGAAATGCGTGGGAGCCAACTGGCTGGGTTAGAATGGAATGTGTGGTCATGTTCATCAGGAGGGCTTGGACGGAACATGCGATGGAAACGAGGCCCGGCGTACCACGGATCGGAGGAAACAAACATCGTACGTTCGGAACGGGGTCCTGTTGATTGGGGGGGTCTGGCGTACCACAAAATGGATGAAACGGACCTCCTACGGTCGAAACGGGGGTCCTGTTGATCAGAAGGGGTGTGGCGTACCGCAAAACGGACGAAACGGACCTCCTACAGTCGAAACGGGGGTCCTGTTGATCAGGAGGGGTGTGGGGTACCGCAAAATGGACGAAACGGACTTGTGTTGGAGCGCTACGGTCGAAACGGGGGTCCTGTTCATCGGGAGGGGTGTGGCATACCGCAAAACGGGACTCCACGGGATACTATTCATCTCCACCATCGACCTCCTGCAGCCTCCACGGGCTACCGTCGACCTCCTCCAGCCTCCATGGGCTCCTGTTCATCCAGCCTCCACCGTGCGCTACTCCACCGGCTACTGTTCAACCACCCCTCCACGGGCACCCCTCCACCATCTACTGTTCATCCAGCCCTCCACACCACGGGGTCCTGTTCAACCACCCCTCCACGTGCACCCCTCCACCGTCTACTATTCATCTAGCCCTCCACACCACGGGGTCCTGTTCAACCACCCCTCCACGGGCACCCCTCCATCGTCTACTGTTCATCCAGCCCTCCACACCACGGGGTCATGTTCATCCAGAGGCAACGCCACCGCTCACTGTTCATCCAACCCCCCCCCCCCCCGCAACGCTCACTATTCGTCCAATCGATCCGCTTCAGTTAGCAGCAGTAGCGAAGGAATCGCTTGATCGGGTTCAGCTAACAGCCATCGATCGATCGCTCGGGTTCAGTAACGCGTAGCCTGCAGTGCAATCGCTCGGGTTCAGTTAGAGCCCAATGCCTCGCTCGGGTTCAGTTCGAGCCAATGCCTCGCACACACATCCATACGTGTACGAGAGAAACACGCATCGCTCGGCCCCTGACCTCCCACCATAACCGGGAACTCCTCGAAATTTTCCTCGCCCTCGCTTTTACCACAGGTTTTTCCGTCATGGACGGCCCATAGAATGTCATGCAGCTGTGTCTTCGGCCCGCCAAGGACGAAAATCCCATTTTCTGTCATGATTTTCTGTCATAGAAGTAGGAGCCCACCACATCTATGATGATACCGGGTTTTGTCACAATTATCGTCATAGAACTGTCATAAGTATGACAGAAAAAATGTCATTCAGCCCAAAATGTCACGGACGTGTCTTTTTTTGTAGTATTAATAAACTACTCTGAGTGAGAGCAATCCTCCCACTCGGGGGCTTAGCCGTCAACCAGTTTCACCTTAGTTAAAAAACTACTCCGAGTGCAATCCTCCCACTCGGGGGGCTTAGCCGCGAACTAGTTTCGCCTAAGTTAAAAATCTACTCTGAGTGAGAGCGATCCTCCCACTCGGAGGCTTAGCTGCGAACCAATTTCAACTAAGTTAAAAATCTTCTCTGAATGAGAGCAATCCTCCACTCGAGGGCTTATCCGCGAACCAGTTTTACCTAAGTTAAAAATCTACTCTGAGTGAGAGCATTCCTCTCACTCGAGAACTTAGCCGCTAACCAGTTTTGCCTAAGTTAAATAAATTCACACAAAGCATTCTACAAGCATGAAAGCAATATTCGGATAAAACGATCAAGTTCGGATAAAACCCTCAAGTTAAGAATCGCAAGCAAAAGTATTCAGACATCAAGCAGTTTAACAATTACAAGATCACTCAGCATCCTGAGGCAAATAAATTTGAATCATCAAGTTTTTCTTCACTCGGCAGGAGGAGGACTCGCTGGCTCGACGAAGGTGTCCAGGTTGATGCCGTCAGCTATGCGAGTGGCTGCCTCAATAGAAGTCTCCATGAAGGATTCAAACTGGAGTTTCTTCGTGTTCGCCACTTGGAGAGCCTTCAGCTTTTATTCTTTGGCATCCTTGCAATGGACTCTGATGAGTGAAAGAGCCACGTTGGCTCCACAACGAGCAACTGATTTATTCCACGCCTACACTCGACTCAGAACTTCATTGAGCTGAGTCATCAGTGACTCGAGATCATTCTGGAGTTTGTCCCAAGCCACAACTCTTGGTCTATGCTTGTCAATGCCACCTTCAGTTGAGCAATATACCCTAAGACGTTGTCGAGACGAGCTTCAATTCGTAGTGCGTTCATGGCAGCTTCATCCTTGACCAGTGACTTTGTGGGCTCCAAGCCTGGTTCGATTCGTTCGGTCTCTTGCTCAAAATTTTGATAGAACTCTGCACAAGGAGGGAAAGTATGAGTCAGTGCTACCTCTTGAGCATTGCGTTGGATTTCCCCGAAGAGGAGAGGATGATGTAGTAAAGTAGCATAAGTATTTCCCTCAGTTTTTGAGAACCAAGGTATCAATCCAGTAGGAGATCATGCACAAGTCCCTCGTACTATACAAAATGATAGCAACTCGCAACCAACGCTTAGGGGTTGTCAATCCCTTCAGGGTCACTTACAAGAGTGAGATCTGATGGAGATAATATTTTTTGGTATTTTTGATAGATAGATGAAAAGTAAAAAGTAAAAGGCAAAGTAAAACAAAGCAAGTAAATAAAGTAATATAGATTGATATGATGAGAATAGACCCGTGGGCCATAGGTTTCACTGGTGGCTTCTCTCAAGAGCATAAGTATTTTACGGTGGGTGAACAAATTACTGTTGAGCAATTGATAGAAAAGCGAATAATTATGAGATTATCTAGGTATGATCATGTATATAGGCATCATGTCCAAGACAAGTAGATCGAAACGATTCTGCATCTACTACTATTACTCCACTCATCGACTGCTATCCAGCATGCATCTAGAGTATTAAGTAAAACAGAGTAACGCTTTAAGCAAGATGACATGATGTAGAGGGATAAATTCATGCAATATGATAGAAACCCCATCTTGTTATCCTCGATGGCAACAATACAATACGTGCCTTGCAACTCTTTCTGTCACTGAGTAAGGACACCGCAAGATTGAACCCAAAGCCAAACACTTCTCCCATTGCAAAAACTACCAATCTAGTTGGCCAAACCAAACGGATAATTCGAAGAGACTTGTAGAGATAACTCAATCATACATAAAAGAATTCAAAGAAGAATCAAATATTGTTCATAGATAAGCTGGATCATAAACCCACAACTCATCGGTCTCAACAAACACACCGCAAAAAAGAAGATTACATCGAATAGATCTCCACAAGAGAGGGGGAGAATATTGTATTGAGATCCAAAACGAGAGAAGAAGCCATCTAGCTAATAACTATGGACCCGAAGGTCTGAAGTAAAGTACTCACACTTCATCGGAGAGGCTATGGTGTTGATGTAGAAGCCCTCTGTGGTAGATGCCCTCTCCCGGCGGAGCTCCGGAACAGGCCCCAAGATGGGATCTCGTAGATACAGAAGGTTGCGGCGGTGGAATTAGGTGTTTGGCTCCGTATCTGATCTGACAGGGGTACGTAGGTATATATCGGAGGAAGGAGTACGTCGGTGGAGCTCCGAGGGGCCCACGAGGTAGGGGGCACGCCCAGGGGGGTGCCCTCCACCCTCATGGCCTCCTCGGAAACTTCTTAGAGTAGGGTCCAAGTCTCCTTGATCATGTTCAGTTGGAAAATCACGTTCCCGAAGGTTTTATTCCGTTTGGACTCTGTTTGATATTCTGTTTCTTCGAAATACTGAAATAGGCAAAAAAAACAACAATTCTAGGCTGGGCCTCCGGTTAATAGGTTAATCCCAAAAATAATATGAAAGTGGAAAATAAAGCCCAATATAGTCCAAAACAGTAGACAAAGTAGCATGGAGTAATCAAAAATTATAGATACGTTGGAGACGTATCAAGCATCCCAAGCTTAATTCCTGCTCGTCCTTGAGTAGGTAAATGATAAAAAAGAATTTTTGATGCGGAGTGATACTTTGTCATAATTTCAATGTAAATCTTCTTAATTGTGACATGAATATTCAGATCCGAAAGATTCAAGACAAAAGTTCATATTAACATAAAAGTAATAATACTTCAAGCATACTAATCAAAGCAATCACGTCTTCTCAAAATAGCATGGTTAAGGAAAGTTATCCCTACAAAATCATATAGTCTGGCTATGCTCTATCTTCATCACACAAAGTATTTAATCATGCACAACCTCGATGACGAGCCAAGCAATTGTTTCATACTTTAGAAATCTCAAACTTTTTCAACTTTCAAGCAATACATGAGCGTGAGCCATGGACATAGCACTATAGGTGGAATAGAATGGTGGTTGTGGAGAAGACAAAAAGGAGAAGATAGTCTCACATCAACTAGGCGTATCAACGGGCTATGGAGATGCCCATCAATAGATATCAATGTGAGTGAGTAGGGATTGCCATGCAACGGATGCACTAGAGCTATAAGTATATGAAAGCTCAACAAGAGAAACTAAGTGGGTGTGCATCCAACTTGCTTGCTCAAGAAGACCTAGGGCACTTTTGAGGAAGCCCATCATTGGAATATACAAGCCAAGTTCTATAATGAAAAATTCCCACTAGTATATGAAAGTGATAACATATGAGACTCTCTATCATGAAGATCATGGTGCTTATTTTGAAGCACAAGTGTGGAAAAAGGATAGTAGCATTGTCCCTTCTCTCTTTTTCTCTCATCATTTTCTTTTTTTTTCTTTTTCTTTTCTTTTGGTGGGCTTCTTTGGCCTCTTTTTTATTTGGGCTTCTTTGGCCTCTTTTACTTTTCACAAAGTCTGGAGTCTCATCCCGACTTATGGGGGAATCATAGTCTCCATCATTCTTTCCTCACTGGGATAATGCTCTAATAATGATGATCATCACACTTTCATTTTTCTTACAACTCAACAATTACAACTCGATACTTAGAACAAGATATGACTCTATATGAATGCCTCCGGCGGTGTACCGGGATATGCAATGAATCAAGAGTGACATGTCTGAAAGAATTATGAAGGTGGCCTCGCCACAAATACAATGTCAACTACATGTTCATGCAAAAAGCAATATGACGAAAGTAATGTGCGTCATATGAACAGAACGGTGGAAAGTTGCATGGCAATATATCTCGGAATGGCTATGGAAATGCCATGTTAGGTAGGTATGGTGGCTGTTTTGAGGAAGGTATATGGTGGGTGTATGATACCGGCGAAAAGTGCGCGGTATTAGAGAGGCTAGCAATGGCGGAAAGGTGAGAGTGTGTATAATCCATGGACTCAACATTAATCAAAAGAACTCATGCACTTATTGCAAAAATTTAGAAGTCATCAAAAACCAAAGCATTAAACGCATACTCCTAGGGGGATAGATTGGCAGGAAAAGACCATCGCTCGTCCCCGACTACCACTCATAAGGAAGACAATCAATAAATAAAATTGTGCTCTGACTTCATCACAAGCGGTTCACCATACGTGCATGCTACGGGGATCACAAACTTCAACGCAAGCATTCTTTATATTCATAATTACCCCTACTAGCATTGCTTTAATATTATCACCTCCATATCTCAAAACAATTATCAAGCATCAAAATTATCTTAGTATTCAACGCAGTCAAAAGAAACTTTCACAAATCTTGAATACCAAGTATATTATCTTTAAGCAAATTACCATGCTATTAACAACTCTCAAAATAATCTAAATGAAGCATGAGAGATCAATAGTTTCTTTAAAACAAATCCACCACCGTGCTCTTAAAGATCTAAGTGAAGCACTAGAGCAAAAATTATTACGCTCAAAAGATATAACTAAAGCACTATGAGCAAAACTATCAAGCTCAAAACATATAAGTGAAGCACTATGAGCAAAACTATCAAGCTCAAAAGATATAAGTGAAGCACTATGAGCAAAACTATCAAGCTCAAAAGATATAAGTGAAGCACATAGAGTATTCTAGCAAATTCCAAATCAGGTATGGCTCTCTCAAAAGGTGTGTACAACAAGGATGATTGTGGCAAACTAACAAGCAAAGACACAAATAATAAAGACGCTCCAAGCAAAACACATATCATGTAGTGAATAAAAATATAGCTCCAAGTAAATTACCGATGGAAGTAGACGAAAGAGGGGATGCCTTCCGGGGCATCCCCAAGCTTTGAATTTTTGGTGTCCTTGGATTCTCTTGGGGGTGCCATGGGCATCCCCAAGCTTAGGCTCTTGCCACTCTCTGTTCCATAATCCATCAAAAGAATTCACCCAAAACATGAAAACTTAACAACACAAAACTCAATAGAAATCTTGTGAGCTCCGTTAGTGAAAGAAAACAAAAGACTACTTCAACGTACTGTAATGAACTCATTATTTATTTATATTGGTGTTAAACCTACTGTATTCCAATTTCCTTATGGTTTATAAACTAATTTATTAGCCATAGATGCATTGAAATAAGCAAACAACACACGAAAAACAGAATCTGTCGAAAACAGAACAGTGTGTAGAAATCTGTAACTAAAGCAAATTTATGTAACTCTAAAAATTCTACCAAAAATAGTACGTACTAGAAAATTTGTTTATTGATCAGCAGAAAAAAGAATCAATGCAAAATCTCGTTCTTGTGATTTATTGAATTGTTTCTCGTGAGCGCAAAGTTTCTGTTTTTCAGCAGAATCAAATCAACTATCATTATAGCTTATCCTATAGGTTCTACTTCGCACAAACACTAATTAAAACACGAAACCACATCTAAACAGAAAGTAGAAACAAAATTTAACACTAAACTGGAACAAAAACAAAGAACACAAAATAAAATTGGGTTGCCTCCCAACAAGCGCTATCGTTTAACGCCCCTAGCTAGGCATAAAAGCGAAGATAGATTTAACGAGTGCCATCTTTGGTAGGCAATCCATAGGTGGCTCTCATGATAAATTCATATGGTAGTTTTATTTTCTTTCTAGGGAAGTGTTCCATACCCTTTCTCAAGGGAAATTGGAATCTAATATTCCCTTCCTTCATATCAATAATCGCACCAATCGTTCTAAGGAAAGGTCTACCAAGAATAAGAGGACATGAAGGATTGCAATCTATATCAAGAACGATAAAATCTACGGGCACATAATTCCTATTAGCAACAATAAGAACATCATTAATCCTTCCCATAGGCTTTTTAATAGTGGAATCCGCAAGATGCAAATTTAGAGAGCAATCTTCAAAGTCACGGAAATCTAGCAAATCACACAAAGTTTTGGGAATAGTGGAGATACTAGCACCCAAATCACACAAAGCATGAAACTCATAATCTTTAATTTTAATTTTGATAGTAGGTTCCCACTCATCAAAGAGTTTTCTAGGGATAGAAACTTTCAACTCAAATTTTTCTTCATAAGATTGCATCAAGGCATCAACAATGTGTTCGGTAAAGGCCTTATTTTGACTATAAGCATAAGGAGAATCTAGCACAGATTGCAACAAGGAAATACAACCAATCAAAGAGCAATTTTCATAATTAAATTACTTGAGATCCAAAATAGTGGGTTTAGCAACATCAAGATTTTTATTTCTTTCAATCCCACTTTCATCAATTTCATCATCAAGATCTAGAAACTCAGAATTCTTAAGACGCCTTCTAGGTAAAGGAAGATCATATTCAGATTCATCAAGATTCATATTGCAAAACAAGGATTTAATAGGGGACACATTAATAACTTTTAGATCTTCATCTTGATTTTCATAGGAATCGGAAGAACACGCTTTAATAAAGGCATCTTTGGAAGCACGCATCCTAGCGGTTCTTTCCTTTCACTCATCAATGGAAATTCTCATAGCTTTGAGAGACTCATTGATATCATGCTTAGGAGGAATAGATCTAAGCTTTAAAGAATCAATTTCAAGAGAAATTCTATCAACGTTCCTCGCCAAATCATCAACTTTAAGAAATTTTCTTCAAGCAAGGCATTAAAATTCTTTTGTGAATTCATAAACTCGTTAACACTACTCTCAAATTCAGAAGGCATCTTATTAAAATTTCCATAAGAGTTGTTGTAGGAATTTCCATAATTATTAGAAGGATTACTAGGATAAGGCCTAGGATTAAAATTCCCTCTATACGCATTATTTCCAAAACTATTCCTTCCAACAAAATTCATATCCATAGATTCATTATTATTCTCAACCAAAGTAGATAAAGGCATATCATTGGGATCAAGAGAAGTATTTTTAGTAGAAAACATCTTCATAAGTTCATCCATCTTTTCACTCAAAACATTGATTTCCCCTATAGCATGCACTTTTTTACTAGAAGTTCTTTCGGTATGCCATTGAGAATAATTAGCCATAATATTGTCAAGCAATTTTGTAGCATCTCCTAACGTAATTTCCATAAACGTGCCTCCCGCGGCCGAATCTAAAAGATTTCTAGAAGCAAAATTCAATCCGGCATAAAAAATTTGTATGAGCATCCATAAATTCAAACCATGAGTAGGGTAATTGCGAAGCATTAATTTCATTCTTTCCCAAGATTGGGCAACATGCTCATGATCAAGTTGTTTAAAATTCATGATATCGTTCCTAAGAGTGATGATCTTAGCGGGAGGAAAATATTTAGAGATAAAAGCATCTTTGCACTTGTTCCAAGAATCAATACTATTTTTAGGCAAAGACGAAAACCAAATTTTAGCACAATCTCTAAGTGAAAACGGAAATAACTTCAATTTGACAATATTGTTATCCGTATCTTTCTTCTTTTGCATATCACACAAATCAACAAAATTGTTTAGATGAGTAGCGGCATCTTCACTAGGAAGGCCGGCGAATTGATCTTTCATAACAAGATTCAGCAAAGTGGTATTGATTTCACAAGACTCATCATTATTAAGAGGAGAAATCGGAGTACCAAGGAAATCATTATTATTGGTATTTGAGAAATCACACAATTTGGTATTATCTTGTGCCATGGCAACAAGTAGTCCAACACACAAGCAAAGGCAAACGAGAAAAGGGCAAAAGAGAAAGACAGGAGGAGATTGGGAAAGAGAGGGCGAATAAAACGACAAGGGTGAAGTGGGGGATAGGAAAGCAAGAGGCAAATAATGTAATGCGAGAGATAGGGATTGTGATGGGTACTTGGTATAGTTGACTTTTGCACGAATTCCCCGGCAACGGTGCCAAAAATTCTTCTTTCTACCTCTTGAGCACTATGTTGGATTTCCCCGAAGAGGAGAGGATGATGTAGTAAAGTAGAGTAAGTATTTCCCTCAGTTTTTGAGAACCAAGGTATCAATCCAGTAGGAGATCACGCACAAGTCCCTCGTACCTACACAAAACGATAGCAACTCGCAGCCAACGCTTAGGGGTTGTCAATCCCTTCACGGTCACTTACGAGAGTGAGATCTGATAGAGATAATATTTTTTGGTATTTTTGATAGATAGATGAAAAGTAAAAAGTAAAAGGCAAAGTAAAACAAAGCAAGTAAATAAAGTAATATAGATTGATATGATGAGAATAGACCTGGGGGCCATAGGTTTCACTAGTGGCTTCTCTCAAGAGCATAAGTATTTTATGGTGGGTGAACAAATTACTGTTGAGCAATTGATAGAAAAGCGAATAATTATGAGATTATCTAGGTATGATCATGTATATAGGCATCACGTCCAAGACAAGTAGATCGAAACGATTCTGCATCTACTACTATTACTCCACTCATCGACCGCTATCCAGCATGCATCTAGAGTATTAAGTAAAACAGAGTAACGCTTTAAGCAAGATGACATGATGTAGAGGGATAAATTCATGCAATATGATAAAAATAACATCTTGTTATCCTCGATGGCAACAATACAATACGTGCCTTGCAACTCTTTCTGTCACTGAGTAAGGACACCGCAAGATTGAACCCAAAGCCAAACACTTCTCCCATTGCAAGAACTACCAATCTAGTTGGCCAGACCAAACGGATAATTCGAAGAGACTTGTAGAGATAACTCAATCATACATAAAAGAATTCAGAGAAGAATCAAATATTGTTCATAGATAAGCTGGATCATAAACCCACAATTCATCGGTCTCAACAAACACACCGCAAAAAAGAAGATTACATCGCATAGATCTCCACAAGAGAGGGGGAGAATATTGTATTGAGATCCAAAAAGAGAGAAGAAGCCATCTAGCTAATAACTATGGACCCGAAGGTCTGAGGTAAACTACTCACACTTCATCGGAGAGGCTATGGTGTTGATGTAGAAGCCCTCCATGGTAGATGCCCTCTCCGTCGGGGCTCTGGAACAGGCCCCAAGATGGGATCTCGCGGATACAGAAGGTTGCGGCGGTGGAATTCGGTTTTTGGCTCCGTATCTGATCTGACGGGGGTACGTAGGTATATATAGGAGGAAGGAGTACGTCGGTGGAGCTCCTAGGGGCCCATGAGGTAGGGGGCGCGCCCAGGGGGGCGCGCCCTCCACCCTCGTGGCCTCCTCGGAAACTTCTTGGAGTAGGGTCCATGTCTCCTGGATCATGTTCAGTTGGAAAATCACGTTACCGAAGGTTTTATTTTGTTTGTACTCCATTTGATATTCTGTTTCTTCGAAATACTGAATAGGCAAAAAACAGCAATTCTGTGCTGGGCCTCCGATTAATAGGTTAGTCCCAAAAATAATATGAAAGTGGAAAATAAAGCCCAATATAGTCCAAAACAGTAGACAAAGTAGCATGGAGTAATCAAAAATTATAGATACGTTGGAGACGTATCAGTCAACATCAATACTGTGTGGAAATTCTTGGATTCACTTGAACAAAGAAAAATACCTTCGAGCATGATGTACATTTTCTTTGCAAGGCCCCCAAGTAATCCTCCAGCTCGTCCCTCTTCCGAGTGAGCTAGTCCACCTTCTCAACAAGACAACTTTTCCCTCTCTCAACTGTGCAGCTTCCTTTTTCGCCTCATCAACGACAATCTTCAAAGTAGTATTTTCCTCTTCAAGCTTATCGACTGAAGCCAGCTTCCTCTCAGCGGCTTCAGTCTTCTCTCGGGCCACCTTCTGCTCAAGAAATGACCGCGTCTGCAGTCTTCGTGTCAGCCTGCTTGTTATAAATCTCCATAAGGGATGTCCCAAAAGTAGCGGCCCTGGAAACCCGGAATCACGCTCGGTCAAATAAACAATAAGATCCACAACATTAATGAAGGAAATAAGAAGAAACACTTATGCCAAAGCAATAGGCACAAAAACTTTGATCCTGGGCAAAGCATTTCGATATTTAGGAGGAATGACCTTGGCTTGCTTGGTGGCTTTCTCCGTCGGATCAGGAGTGGACGTCCAAGTGCACTTCGGAGTCCTTGCACTCAACGATGTTGCCTTGCCATGGACAACTGCGGGTTCTTGTGATTGCTTGGTGCATCGCTCGGTGCATGGTGGAGACTCGACCTCCTCATCGTCGTCAGAGTCGTCACTATCATCATCGCTGTCATCTGCATAGTCAATATCGTTGTTGCCCTCGCTCTCTGCTCCTTCGAGGTGCGGTTCTCCGTTTGGCACGGGCAAGTACATCTTCGTGAATACCTGTAAGGCACAGATTACATAGATCAGTCAGATTCTAGTACAGTTGCACATTGAAAAATAAATGGTGAAACACTCGACATAATGTTTCAGACCTCTCCCAGAGGGTGCTCGGCATCGAATGGAAAATTCCGTTTTGCTCCGCGTGGGTTGCCCTTGTTCCTAGTGACGCTCCGAAGCCACTGCGCCCCCATCTCCTCTTTGACCTCCTCCGGATGGGTCTGACCGGTGTCTTCTGTACCTAAGTACAACCACACTGGGTAGTCGCAAGCTTGCATGTGTTGGATGCGTTGACTGAGAAACACCTCCAGCAAATCCATGCATGTCACTCCGCCCTGGACCAACACAACGACCGCGTAGACTAAGATGGCCA
Organism: Triticum aestivum; assembly: GCF_018294505.1. NCBI lineage: Eukaryota > Viridiplantae > Streptophyta > Magnoliopsida > Poales > Poaceae > Triticum > Triticum aestivum. Next base: position 452,527,223 of record NC_057804.1, read on the forward strand.
CCTCAACCTTCTCCTCTTCTTCTACAATCAATGAACGAGGAGCGCGGAGCCTCTCCAGAGAGAAGGGGGGAAGACTAGTCGACTGACCCGGAGTTGGGACATCCTTGCAGTAAAACCAGGTCGACTGCCACCCCCGAACAAATTTAGGAAAGGTCATGGGAGGGAAAGAGCTCCTGCCCCTCATTTGAATTCCTAGCCCCCTACACATTTGGATCACATGAGTCATCTTGTTAGTCGGATTCGCTTTCTTCACCGACTGAGATCGACAAGTAAAGATATGCTTGAATGACCCCCAATGCTGGTAGCATCCATGGAAGTTATCGCACATCAAAATGAATGAGTCAAGATATGAAATGGTGTTGGGGGGGGGAGTGATGGATCTGAGCGCCAAAGAAGTTCAAGAACCCACGAAAGAATGGATGAGGAGGCAGAGAGAAACCTCTTTCCACATGTGTTGTGAGGAGGACTTGCTCGCCGTCACGTGGCGCAGGCTCGGTCTCCCCCTCTGGCAGCCTCCAAGATCCCTAAGCAATCAACCCGTCGGGGGAGAGCATCTCCAGATCCTCCGCCAAGACCGTCGAGGGAATCTGGTCCCCTTGGATCCAGCCCGGTGGCAGAGCGGACCGCGAGGTCGACCACTTCGCCGTCTTCTATGCATGCTCCAGAGCATTCGTCTTGTCCGTCGCCTTTGCTGCAGTGGTCGACGGGATCGAGTGAGATGGCACTGCGCTGGAAAAAGCTGGGTGGAGACAAGATGGAGAAAGGGGGTAATGATGGGCACTATTGCACACATCGGCTGCAACGCCTTATATACTCGCACGCCCAAGTGACTGACTCGTGGGCCCGTGGAATCTCATCACATCCCGCAAATGGCACTCGCTTGATACGTATCGAAAAAGGTGGCGCGAGGATCGATGAGTCCCTCTCCACTTGCCCCGCTTACCGCGGCACGCCCTGACTCGCGTGCTTCTCCAAATTTCAAATCCCATGAAATCCAGGCGCGGCGAATCAGTCGATCGCACAAAAGATACCCCAATACAATCTGCTCAGAACCATGTCACATATTTCACTTGGAAATTTGAGAAGCTAGAATAGATCAAGGCGACTAACAAAGGATTGGATGCCATCTTATTGTCAGAAGCTCCTGCAAAAGTGTCTCCGTGACATTGAGTCGAGTCAAAGACAACTTCAACCCTTCTTCACTCGGTCCTCGATCCGTTCAGGGGCTAATCATGATGACATGTACCTAGGGTAAGGTCTTAGGCCTGACCTATATGCCCTTCCCAAGGACACCACACAAGAGGCCAAGGCCTACAAAGTTAAACATAAGATATCGACTGGAATCCTCATGAAATGCAATCCAGTTGACAGACGATTCCACTCGGATATCCCAATTCCACCTGACCATTGTTATTTCACTCAGAAGACAAGAATCCACTCGGAAGACAGAAGGCCTAAGGTCACCTGTAGATAGCAACGGTCGGTCATTCACTCCGCGACCATAAAGGTCATTAAACACAGGCGTTACCAGTAATGTACATGACTTTACTCCCTCATTGAACCCTTGTGTAAGTGTGGACAACGAGGGGTCGACAGACTCTATATAAGCCACCCCTTCCCTCTCGCATAAGGGTTCGCACCCCCTGTAACTCAACACTCCAATCAACAAAGCCTCCGCGGCACCGAGACGTAGGGATGTTACCTCCTCCGAGAGGGGCCTGAACTCGTAAAACCAAGTGTACAACCTTGCCGTAGTTAGGACTCTGCCCTCTCCTACATACCCCCTATCTCTACTGTCAGATCTGTTCCCACGACAACCGACACCCCCCATATCCAGCCCAAATATGGGGGATATGGGGGCACCCGGGCACGCCCGCCACGTCAGTCAAATGGTGGGGTCCCATGCGGAAACGCCCAGAAACCTGATGATCTATCGGACACCGTGTCTGTCGCCATGGTGCGCACGCCACTATGAGATCCAGCAGGAGATCCGGGCGAGGCAAGCCGCGCGCGCTACCCGCATCGCTGTCGGGCTGCCTCCAGACTCGTCGGAGCCAGAGGAGGAGGAGGAGCCGAGGGAGGAGGAGGAGGAGATGGTGAAGGAAATATGCCCTAGAGGCAATAATAAAGTTATAATTTATTTCCTTAATTCATGATAAATTTTTATTATTCATGCTAGAATTTATATTAATTGGAAACTTAGTACATGTGTGAATACATAGACAAACAGAGTGTCACTAGTATGCCTCTACTTGACTAGCTCATTGAATCAAAGATGGTTAAGTTTCCTAGCCATGGACATGAGTTGTCATTTGATTAACGGGATCACATCATTAGAGAATGATGTGATTGACTTGACCCATTTCGTTAGCTTAGCATTTGATCGTTTAGTATATTGTTATTGTTCTCTTCATGATGTATACATGTTCCTATGACTATGGGATTATGCAACTCCCGAATACCGGAGGAACACTTTGTGTGCTACCAAATGTCACAACGTAATTGGGTGATTATAAAGGTTCTCTACAGGTGTCTCTGATGGTACTGGTTGAGTTGGCGTAGATCGAGATTAGGATTTGTCACTCTGATTGTTGGAGAGGTATCTCTGGGCCCTCTCGGTAATGCACATCACTATAAGCCTTGCAAGCAATGTGACTAATGAGTTAGTTGCGGGATGATGCATTATAGAACGAGTAAAGAGACTTGCCGGTAACATGATTGAACTAGGTATTGAGATACCAACGATGGAATCTCGGGCAAGTAACATACCGATGACAAAGGGAACAACATATGTTGTTATGCGGTTTGACCGATAAAGATCTTCGTAGAATATGTAGGAGCCAATATGAGCATCCAGGTTCCACTATTGGTTATTGGCCGAAGATGTGTCTCGGTCATGTCTACATAGTTCTCGAACCCGTAGGGTCCGCACGCTTTAACGTTTGGTGACGATCGGTATTATGTGTTTATGTGTTTTGATGTTCCGAAGGTAGTTCAGAGTCCCAGATGAGATCGAGGACATGATGAGGAGTCTTGAAATGGTCGAGCCATAAAGATCGATATACTGGAAGGCTATATTCGGACATTGGAAAGGTTCCGAGTGATTCGGGTATTTTTCGGAGTACCGGAGAGTTACGGGAATTCGCCGGGAGAAGTATTGGGCCTTATTGGGCCATACGGGAATAGAGGAGGCAGACCAAAGGGAAGGAGGCCCCCCATGGGTCCGAATTGGACTAGGGGAAAGAGGGCGGCGCCCCCTTGCCCTTTCCTACTCCCTCTCTCTTTCCCTCTTTCTTCTCTCCTACTCCCCACACTTGGCACGCCCCCTCTAGGGCCGACCTCCTCCTCCTCCCTCCTTTATGTACGTGGGCATGGGACACCCCAAAGGCACAACAGATACACAAGTTGATCATTGATCTTTAGCCGTGTGCGGTGCCCCCCTCCACCATAATCCACCTCGGTCATATCATAGCGGTGCTTAGGCGAAGCCCTGCGTCGGTAGCTTCATCAACACCGTCATCACACCGTCGTGCTGACGGAACTCTCCCTCGAAGCTCTACTGGATTGTGAGTTCGTGGGATGTCACCGAGCTGAACATGTGCAGATCTCGGAGGTGCCGTACGTTCGGTACTAGGATCGGTCGATCATGAAGACATATGACTACATCAACCGCGTTGTCATGACGCTTCCGCTTACGGCCTACTAAGGTACATGGACGACACTCTCCCCTCTTGTTGCTATGCATCACCATGATCTTGCGTGTGCGTAGGATTTTTTTTTGAAATTACTACGCTCCCCAACAGATGGCTCCAATGGAGGTGGACGAGCCGGACCAGCAGGTGCCAACCTTCAACATGGAGCAGGCAGAGGTGGAGTTCGTTGTCGCCTGGTCCAACGAGATGGTGGAGCAGTAGGCCATCCTAGAGTCCATCCAAAATGAGGCCTATGTGGAGGCCAACCGGGTGTTCCTTCGGCGGGAGCAGGCGGAGTCCGACGCGCTCTTCTCCGAGCTCGACACAAATATAGAGGCAGAGGAGGCCGGAGCGGAGCAGCCGGAGCTGTAGCTTCCGCCCATGCCACTGGAGACGGGAACAAAGATCATCATGATCTCTGACGAGGAGTAGCTAGGATCGACATAGTACGTAGGTTATACTTCCTTGTGCATGTCTTTGTATGGATATAAGAATCTAGTATGAGATGTCTGGATGCAAGAAGTGAAATTTGAGACGTCTTCGGTCACTGCTAGCGGATGCGCCCGGGCACTTCCACAGGCATTTGAGGGGCCATATTTGTCATATGTGGCTGTAGATGCTCTAATTGGATGCTGGGATCTTGATTTGTTAAGGAAACAATAAAATCACTTGGGAAGGATTCTAAATTTTTTATGTCCCTCGAGCATTCGGAGACTACTGTGGAAATTATTATATTTGATTTGGATGGAAGAAATAATGGTGCCAAATCTACATCAGAAACATAATAAGTACAGTATGGTAGGTGATGATGTTCTCTCATTCCAGTTCCTTATGGAGCCATACATATGTATCCACGTGTAGTTTGTAGTATGCCTATATGTTCAAGCATTATTCCAACCCTGTTGCTCTTATATTTGATTCATCAGCACAACTATGTGTACAAAGCGGTAAGTACTTCAACTAAATTTCTCGGTTTGCGGTTTACAACAAGCATCTCTATCTGATTCCCTATAATTTAGAGGAGTAAACCGCAAACTGTCCTTTAGAGGAGTGTATTTGCTCCTCTAAAAAAGTGTGGTTTCTAATCGGCCCCTTAAACATAACTCCCTAAAATATTTAATTGCCAAATTTTTCTAGTTTTAGTTCACGTACCACATTTCAACTACATATTTGCACACATACACTACTGCAGGATGCTGCTAACGCGACACTAGGATCAGATACCCTTCGACGACACTGTGTGCGATGCAATAATCGCAAATGGTGATGTAAAAAAACCATCAAAAAGGTGCAAAACGTTTGCGATGACGGATGCATCAAACACGGTTCAGATTTTAGTTGCGTATGTGATGCAGGGCATACGGTTCAGTTCAATGAACTATTTCCAATGAGGCAGAAGAACAGAAACGGGCAGCCAAATGAAGGTGTGTGCGATATACGGCATACGGTTCACTCGGATGATCTGTTTGTGATTAGACAGAACAAAAGAAACGGCCAGCCAGATCAAGGTGTGTGCGATAGAGGGCAAATAGTTCACTCGAATGAACTATTCGTGTTGAGTGAAGATAACAGAAATGGTTCAGTATAACAAGATGTGTGTGATATGCGACAAACAGGTATGTAATAAAAAATGTGTGCAAAGACCGATAATAACATAGACGAGTACTTCTAATAAGACATATGTGATATGCTCTGTCTACACAACATCTATTGGCCATTGGGTGACTGGCGGTCATCCGGGTACACCATAAGGATGCAAAGAGGCATCCTATATCAGCAAAGACTAGTTGTTCCACCAATAGCTCATCTAAGAGAACTCTCAAGTTAACTGTGCTCAGGCTGGAGCAGCCATCAGATGGATGACTGGATAGGTAATTGTCTTGATGTTAAATTAACTGATGGGATGGGTCATAGAGGTCAAATTAAATGACCTCTATGATCCATCCCATCAGTTAAATTAACCTCGACGTCCTTGTTTTTATTTCTTGTATTTTTAACACATGTTAAAGAAGGTCTACCGTGTTACTTTTTGACAATGTGCTATATGTGGCATACAGTTGATCCACCTGAGCTGTTTGTGATGGAATAAGCCATGTGTATTGTAGGCAACCGCTTGCTGGTATACAACCGTTTGCGATTGATGAATTTATCATCGACGGGTTCCCTAGTGTGGTCCGTGTTCATCTGATCATCATCTACTTCTTGTGCAAGCTCGATGTTCCTTCTATGCTAAGTTTCTATTAATTGATGGCATTTTATGAACACGCCACCTTTCCCGCCATTTCCTCACCTGTTTCCCGCCACCCAGCGATATTGTGCATAAACCTAGGCGGCGCATGACGCACGGAGGCAACAAGCGTAGCCTGTAGCACATCCACCTTTTCCAAGCATGCCAACTCACCAAAGTGCCGCCTTTGCCATCAACCTTGTCGACGAGGAAAATGAGAAGGCGCCACGACCCGTCGAGGGCGAGGCGCTCCCCGGCAATGCGATGGACGACGCTGTGATGCATGTCATTGCCAGGGTTGAGCAGACCCTTGGCGCATGGCGCTTCAGCGCCGCAGATCAAGATAGGCATGTCAGCACCAAGAGGCTGCAGCTTTCCGCACAACATGATCGATGGCGCGCCGCGCTAGGCGCGTCCGCGCCGATAGGCTGCGGGTCGCCGCATGGTGAGACCGTTGGAGTGCCGTAGAGCGAGAGGCGCGACGCACCACACAGGAACAGCGGATCCATCGGCGCTCTCCTATTGTCGACAGGGCGTTGCAGCTGGGTACATGTCCTATCAGTACCCCCATTCCTTGCCAAGAGTGGGCAGAGGCCCTCTGCACCATACTTGCACCAGAGGACGATCGTGTTGTACTTGCACTGGACGCCCGCCGCACCATTTGCATGGGTCGTGTCATTCGCCTTGTCCGCGGACCGCTCGATGCCAACGCGCTGGTTTGTAGGCTCGACCGCCTGCTTAGCTCAGGTGTTCACCTGGGCGCAGTAGAGGAACATGGCCGTCGTATCCTCGAGATGCTGATCTTCGATGAAATAGCCAACTTGGAGCTTGAGATTGCGCTCCAGATGTACCACGAGCTAGTTGACGTCTTGGACGAACACCTGCACTAGTTCAGGCAGAGCCAAGAGCTACCGTAGGTAAGGGTTGCTGTTCATGGTCTCATGGACACATTTTATTTTGTTGAATCGTTTCGACGTGGATAGCTATGTATTCATAGCAATCATAATATTGCTCTGTTTATTGCTCTATTTCAATGTGTGTGCTCTGTTTTCCGTTCTTATATGTTCTGTTTCAATGTGTGTATATACGCCTTCCATTCTGTATATGTGGACGATAACAACTAGATACAAATTAGTATACATAAATAGATAGGGAATGGAATTCATAATATACTAATTGTTCATTAGTTCATCACAGAATATATATAATATCATCACATATACGTCATGATGCTTAACTACTAGGTACAATGCATAAAATTGAAAACGAACAATACTAAAACTAATAATCCCTCTTGGGGGCAATATTCCGGCAGCCCCTTGCCAGTAGCTCCCTGGTGTGCGACGTCTTCCTAGCGCGGAGGCAGTACTCTGCCTCCTCCGCCTCGTAGCGCTTGACGTACCGGTCTGCCTCTTGCTAGCGGACGAGCGCGAACAATCTTGCCATTTTGTTGGGTGCCGACTGGAGCTCCTAGTCAATGGCATGCTGGAGCTTATCGTCCCACTTCCACGCAACCATGTGGCGCCTAGCACCTTTTAGCTTCCTCGCGAAGTACCTGTCTTCGTACACCTGCTCCGCACGACGACGCAGCCGCCCCCAAAGCTCCACCGCCTCCTTTTTCCAGGCGACATCAAGGGCTTCACATGCCGCCTGGTACCTAGATTCCTCCTCCGCCATCTCCTTCTTGAATTGCCACTTTCCTGGCTTTCTCAGCCGGTGGCAGCGACTTCCACAGACAAAGATTGTATTGGTCCCAAAACCAATCCAAAGTTGGGGAGTCCGGCGCAACCTCGTCCGGTGGCGCGTAGGGGTCCTCCTCGTCGCTGCTCTTCGACTGAGCATCCTGGTGGGGCGGCGACTCCTCGTCGGCGCGTGGGTGGACTGGCGGCGCCATGGCAGAGATTTGAGAGAGAGAGAGAGCAAGCGAGAGAGAGAGAGAGAGAGAGAGAGAGAGCGAGCGAGGGGTGGATGTAGATGAGAATGCAGGTGGGGCGACATGAGCAAGGTAGTATTTATTGGCGGCCGGAATCTATATCAACGGGAACAGTACACACGCCGGTCACCGGAATTTATGAGTACTGTAGTTTGAATTACACATGATTCCGCAGCAAAATCCATGTGTCAACTTAATAGCTGACAGTTTTCAATACAGAACCGTGTCTGATTAATAACCCCTACCACTCACCTTCCAAACCTCAAGGCACGAAATAGAGTGCCAATCGTGTGGGGCCCGGTTGTCTTGCCAGATCTTTACATTTTCTTTTTTGAACACCAGATATTTACATCATCTGGTGATTTTTTAACTCGCACACAAGTACACAAAAATATGATTTTTCAAACCATCGTGGTTAGCCGTTGCATGTAGATGTTGTTCAAATTTGAATTACAGTGATTAAATGGCTAGAAAATCACTTAAATGTCTTTAAAAGGTCCAATGACCCCTAGAATTTTCCAAATTTTCACATGACAGTTGTACTAGTGCATGTTAAACGTAGAAAAAAATTGAAGGCCGTAAGAGGAAACTATCTCCCGTTCGTCATCAAACATGCATTGTTCCCTCTCGGAACCATGAGCCTTGTAGTGAGTTGCTCCGGTTTGTGAGGGATGTGTGTGCAAACTTTCGTCCAATAGACCAATTTTTTTATCACATCATCTTGGTGGCATGACATTACACCAAGCAAGGTTTCATGTTTTTCTGCTCATTTTTTAATTTTTGGAATTAAAACGCCATGGCACTCCATGCATGTGTCCATGCCGTGAGACCAATATGTTTGAAAAATCCTTCTAATTTACTGCACATGGAATTAACTCGCATACAAGTGCACAAATATTATTTTTCAAACCGTTATGGTTAGCCGTTGCATGTACATGTAGTTCAAATTTGAATTACGGTCATTAAATAGCTAGAAAATCACTTAAATGTCTTTAAAAGGTCAATGACCCCTGAAATTTTCCAAATTTTCACATGACAGTTGTATTAGTGCATGTTAAACATAGAAAAAAATTAAAGGCCGTAAGAGGAAGCTATCTCCCATTCGTCATCAAACATGCATTGTCCCCTCTCAGAATCATGAGCCTTCTAGTGAGTTCCTCTGGGTTGTGAGGGGTGTGTGTCCAAACTTTCGTCAAACAGGCCAATTTTTTACCACATCATCTTGGTGGCATGACATTACATCAAGCAAGGTTTCATGTTTTTCTGATCATTTTTAATTTTTTTGGAATTAAAATGTCATGGCACTCCATGCATGTGTCCATGCTGTGAGACCAATATGTTTGAAAATTCCTTCTAATTTGTTGCACATGGAATTAACTCGCACAAAAGAACACAAATATGATTTTTAAGCCGTTATGGTTAGCTATTGCATGTACATGTAGTTCAAATCTTAATTACGGTCATTATATGGCTAGAAAATTCACTTAAATGTCTTTAAAAGGTCAAATGACCCCTGAAATTTTCCAAATCTTCATATGACAGTTGTATTAGTGCATGCTAAATGTAGAAAAAAATTGAAGGCCGTAAGGGGAAGCTATGTACCGTTCGTCACCAAACATGCATTGTTCTCTCTCGGAACCACGAGCCTTCTACCGAGTTACTTCGGTTTGTGAGGGATGTGTGTCCAAACTTTCGTCAAACATGCCAAAAAATTTACCACGTCATCTTGGTGGCATGACATTACATCAAGCAAGGTTTCATGTGTTTCTGATCTTTTTTAACAAAAAATGGAATTTAAATGCCATGGCACTCCATGCTTAATTGTGTCATAGCCGTTAGACCAATATGTTTGAAAATTCCTTCCAATTTACTGCACATGGAATTAAATCGCACACAAGTACACAAAATATGACTTTTCAAACCGTTATGGTTAGTTGTTGCATGTACATGCAGTTCAAATTTGAATTACGGTCACTAAATGGCTAGAAAATCACTTAAATGTCTTAAAAGGTCAAATGACCCCTGAAATTTTCAAAAATTTGACATGACAGTTGTATTAGTACTACAAATATTCTCATACATTTAAAACACCATCCGTTGTCACTTTACTCCAAATTCGTCTTTCACAGCTAATAAAAAATATCAACAACATCACAACCAGTGTTTTGTAGGAACAGTTTGCGATGAAAATTTCTGGGTCTATTCAAGTCTTCCTCCTTAAGCTTCGCCGGCTCATCTGCTCCAGTGCCGGCAACCCCCGAATCCACAAATCCCGATCCCCATTCTCGCACCCCTTCTTGCAAAGATGACGTCGTGGAAATGCTTCATGAAGGCTCGTACAATGGCCACGTCCTTCCCGAGTGCCGTCGCTTGCGCCGAGAGCGCGACTGCCTACACCGAGAGTGCCGCCGCATCCGCATTGAGTGCAGCCACATCCATCGAGAGGGTGTCTGTGGCAGCCAACAGGGTAGCAGCAGCAGCTGAGACGGCTGCAGCTGCTGCTGCGACGGTGGCTACAAACCCCTGTCGTCCGTGCCGCCGATGTTGCCCTGGCCCAGGTCGAGGCGATCCACGCCAAGATCGAGGACGCACACGCCAAGATATTCCAGGCCACCTCGGAATCCAGCATGCAACCCCTGTCCAAGAAGGCAACAATGGCCATGGAGCACATGCTTCCTCATGGGATTGCCAAGCGGGAGCTGGAGATGCAAGAGGCGGCGGAGATCAAGGAGCGCCGGGAGGAGGAGTTGCGCGTGGCAGAGGTCGAGGTAGAGAAGATTCTGTTCGTCAAGGAATCGGCGGTGGAGTACCAACGCGAGCTCTGGCGCAGCCACTACTACGAGTACTACAACCTTGAGGGCGGCACCGAGAACGAGGACGAGGACATGTTCGACTTCACCAGGGGGCGCTTAGTCCACGAACGGCGGCATGTCGCCAGGACAAGTCATCGATGTCTCATCTCACACCGGCGATGCATAGGCCAGCGTGGCAGTGGATTTGTTAAAGTTATGCATACTAATGCTTTGTTTTTAATGTTGGTCTTTTGTTAGAGCAATGTTTAGGTCAACTGGCTCTGTTTAATTACTAAAATTTCTCAATTCAGTAAATGTGGACTGTGTGTTGTACGCTCTTTTGTGTGCCCAAATTAGCAAGCGATGTTAAATTATGCAATGACGTACCCGGGGAAATTTCCACCAAAATTTGAATTATCAAACTCATCCCATGCACGTAAAGCAGAAGAACCGTTTGCAATGCACACAATCGTTCAAAGTAAATGGTGTCTGGCGGCACCACGTGCAAAGTTTCCCTTCACATTTCGAAAATTTTGGCCTACCGCCGAAATATCTACCCCCCTTCCCCACCCCCTTTTCTCCCCGACCACAAATCACATTTCCCTATTTCCTCCTTCCTTCCTTCCTTCCTTCCTCCCTTCCTTCCTTCCTTCCTAAACTATAGCCGCTTCCTCGCTTGCTTCCTCGCTCTCGCCGTCTCGCATCCTACTGCCGGGGTCGCCATGGTCTTCTTCAAAGACCTCTCCAGTGGTTCCTGCTCCGATGAAGACTCCTTCACCACCCGGGTATGCCTCTCTTCTCTCTCTCAGGCTATGACTTGGAATGAAGGATTTCAACCCGACGGTCGATTTGAGTCATTTCTTCCTCTTGTAGCTCCCTAGGACCATCAGTTGCAATGAATGGAACGGGCTGGCTGAAGGTATGTCTGCCCGTTGTCACCATCAATCTCCATGCATGAAGCTAGTTGCGTTTGAAGCTATGGACAGTGGGAGGAAGTTTCTAGCATGTGCAAACAAGGTTAGACCCTCTTTCATTGTTACAAATCATTTGTTAGATGTGATTCAGACACTATCACGGTCCCAACCCATTCATACCACACCTTCAACCAAATGCATCCTAAGACAGTGTCACAGTTTGTACCTAGTATATAAAAATGTTGCCATCTCATCAACGGTGCCATTAGAAAATTATTTGGCACCACTTTAGTGGTTTGTAAAGCCAACTTTGGTCCACACATCCGAGCATCCAAGCAGCAAAATACCAAATCTTTATGGCACGAAGAAACTGGGCATCAGAGCAACTAGGTGCTCCGGAGTCCAGGTACCTGATTTTTTTTCGCTGCATCGGCTCGCCAGTGCAGGACACAGATGCGAGATGTAGCAACAGTTGTCTTTACACCGGTTTTGGAATACATAGTGGATGGCCTTAGTGCTATTAGTTCTATGTTACTAAATTTGTGCATGTACACACCTGTTTTAGTATCAATTTGCTGTCATCCAAACACTGTTGCTATGCTATTGCAATTATATTTACCTTCCTGATAAAATGTTTAATTGTTATTTATAGTACATGAGTAAGAACTTGTAGCGTTGTTGTAGTTAATTATAGCTTCTGATGTTTCAGAATTTGGTTGCTGTCTCAGTAGCAATTTATTCATTTGCACATTGATCTTTTTGAGAAGATATGTCATAATTAACCTGTTTCTTCAGTTTTTCAAAATAAGTATTGGTAATTTTCTATGTTGCTATAAACCCATTTCCCCTACAATTGTTACTGATTGTCACACCCTAGCTAGTTCATGCATTGGAGTGTTGCATCATGTCTATTCTTTCATCAGAAACCTGAAATGGGGATGACAGAACCCCCAGCCCCCTCTGAAACCAACTAGGGTTTACTAAAAACTTTTTCAATGAACCTGAAATGCCCTTCTAAAATGCCCATCATTTTTGTCTTGGTTCAGAACCTCTGCCAAAAGTGATGCATATTTTCCTAGGTCATCTTAGGGTCTTTGAATTAAATCATAGATATTTGAATTTGGGCATTTAAAATTATATAAAATATTTCAAATGCTCAAATATCTCCAAACTAAAATGTTTCATGCTGGAAATAATCCAACTATGGACCAGGAGTAGTTTGGTGATTTTAGGAGTTGCCTAAGTATTTTTAATAATTCAACAAAGTTGCAGAGGAATTAAAAAAACAGAAAACAGGGAGTAACAGGGAAACTTACCTGGCGCCCAGCACCCGGCCCACCTGCCGGCCCAGCCCAGCGCCGCTCCAGCGAGCTGCTTGCCGGCCAGGCAGGCAGGCAGGTGCCCGACGGCAGCCGCAGCGTGCGCCACGCAGCTGGCCGTCGCCCTGCTTCACCTCCTCGCCTCGTGGCTGGATGGATGAACTCCACGCCGCGCCGTGAACCCCCAGGACACCTCCATTCTCCCCCAACTCCTCTCTCTCGCGCTCCCCTGCCATGGCCGACGCCATCGCCGCCACCCCCTCGCCGTAGCCACGCCCTCCGTCAACCCCACGCCGTGCCGCCGTGTCCAGGAGCTCCGCCACCCTCCTCTCCTTCGAGCAAGTCGAGCCCCGAGCGCTCGCAAGGCCCGAGCCCACCGCATCGACCCCGACCGAACCGCCGTCGCCGGAGATCCCCTTCAACGCCGACTTCGCTCCGGCCCGTCCCCGGCCGCACCAAGTGCTTCGTCGAACTCCCCGTGAGCTTAGCCATCTTCCCCTCCCTTCTTTTCTTGCTCCCGAGCTGTGTAGTGACCTCCCGGAGCTCAACCGCACCCACCGCCGCGGAGCTCGTCGCCGACGTGCTCCCGGTCACCCTCCGGCCATAAACTGGTGTCCATCATGCTCACCACGTCATGTAGCACCTAACCAGCTACTCCCCGCACCTCACCGACCCCTCTAGCGTCAAGTTCGCCTTCAGCCGAACTCCGGTGGCCGCCAAAGTCGTCGCCGGCGCCAACTCTGGCCACCCCGACCCCAACGGACTCCACCAAGAGCTGCGGCTCCTCCCCAGCTCCACTCCGATGGCCTCCACGACTCGTTTGGTTGCCGGAACGGCCAAAACCACTTCCGCCGCCGCGTCGGGCTCGCCGGCGGCTAAACGCCAGTGCAGCCGACCTGGGTTTGACCGCGGGTGGGCCCTGGTTGACTCCGATGAGTCAATGACAGGTGGGGCCCAGCCCTGTTAACTAAATAGGTTTAGTTTAAATTAAACTTTAGCTAATCTAATTACCCTGACACCCTGGACCCACAGTCAGGTTTGACCTGGACGTCTCCGTTGACCCTGACGTCATCCTGACGCATGGCTGACGCAATAAATTAATTTCTGGATTTATTCTAATATAGGAAATTCCAGAATATAGTTTAAACTTCAAAAATTCATAACTTTTAATCTGTAACTCCAAATCAGACAAGTTATATATGAAAAATGATCAGAAAAATTCAATCTATCCATCTGTACTATTTTCATGCATGATTAAACAAGTTAACTTGATGTTTAATGCAGAACAAGATAAAACACTTTAAAGGGCCATGTATGAGTTTGAAATTTGAATCTTTGGTTCAAATTGGTTCAAACCCTTCTGGTTTTAGTTGCATTAGCCCAACACACTCATATTGCCATGTTTCATGCATGCATCATATTGTCGCACATTGTTTGGTGATGGCTGTGTATCGGTGTTCTTTGCGGCAGGTTCTGCCCCCGAGGAGTACCGTGATTACCCTAGCGAAGAACCATATCAGTGCATCGAACCATCAGGCAAGCAACCAACCATTTGATCATATCGATACAATCCCATGTTCTCGCTCTTGCTCTCTTTTACTGCATTAAGACAACGCGTTTCAAACTGCTGTGTGCTGCGGTAGTTGAACCCATTTCCTCTGCATGACCTGTCATTGCCACAGTAACTAGATGAAACCCACTAGCATGTGTAGGAGTTGATTGAGCCATATGTATGTGTTGTTCCTACCTTGCTATGCCTGCTATGCTTAGAGTCGTGTCAGGTCTGGTTCATCTGGGTGATGGGCTAGAGTGAAATGATCATGTCGGTAATGAGAGTGATGTGGTGAACACGATTTGGTAAAGGTATCGATGAGAGGCCATGTAGGAGTACATGGTGGGTTGTTTCATTGAAGCCGACCTTAAGCACTGAGATCTGTATGTGTGATTTAAGAATCAGCTACTACCATGCATTGGGCCCGAAACCAATGGACCCTCTCGGCTTCTTATTCACCCTAGTTCTCCGTCCAGGAGTTGCAAGTAGTTTCTGGTGTTTGTAGCCTACTGGAGGCCGTGGACAGCGCTGACCGTAGGGGTGGGCTGTGATGCGGTAGGTACGTGGCCGGGAATACCGGGCACCCGTTAGGTGTCACGGAACCCTGTACACATCGTTCGGGGCCGTATGGGAAACCTCGGCCGGACTCCCTGCGGATGGAACCTGGATAGGCGATAAACCTGGATTGGAGACTTAGGTGATTAGGTAGGTCGTGGCCGACACCCACGTTGGGCTTCCGCTTGAAGGTTGCCGAGTACATGTCGTGTAAACGACGGTAAGTGGTGAGAGCGTGTATGAAGAAGTACACCCCTGCAGGGTTAACATAATCTATTCGAATAGCCGCGTCCGCGGTAAAGGACTACTTGGTTGCCTATACAGTTCATAGACAAGTAAATGGAAACTACTAAAAGCCTCAAGATAAGTGTGAGTGCCGAGGATGGCTCTTCCGTAGGAAGACGGAGGTGGATCCTCGGTAGTGTATTGAAGTGGTGAGTAGTGGACTCGTGTGCGCAAAACCATTTCAAGTTGGAGTCTCGTAGGATAGCCTAGCCAAGAGTCAAAGCTGGCTTGCTGCAATAACTCCACCAACCCTTCTTGATAATGTGCATGTATGTAGGATCTGATGTAAGTCTTGCTGAGTACCTTTGTACTCATGTTGCTATAATTTACATTTTTACAGAAGACGCTGCAACCCCTTCTGATGGGTTCTTCGTAGACGTTGACATCAATGAGTAGGCTAAGGCCCAGGTGGTGATCCTGAGCTTGTGAAGGACCACGTAGTATAGCTAGGCTTTCCAAGCCTCTTTTATTTTACTAGTTGTCTGTACTCAGACAAGTTACTTCCGCTGCTGGTTTGTATGACTGTATGACTTGAATGCTGGGTCGTGTGACCCGTACCTATGTGTATGTTATGTATGGCTCTCTGAGCCTTAAATAAAGTACTTGTGTCGTAGAGTCATGTTGTGATGCCTTGTTGTATTTGCACATATCGAGCATATTGTGTGTATGATTGAAATGCTTGGTATGTGTGGGATCTGACTATCTAGTTGTTTATCTTTAGTAGCCTCTCTTACCGGGAAATGTCTCCTAGTGTTACCACTGAGCCATGGTAGCTTGCTACTGCTCTGGAACACTTAGGCTGGCCGGCATGTGTCCTTCTTCGTTCCTGTGTCTGTCCCTTCGGGGAAATGTCACGCATTGAGTACCGGAGTCCTGTTAGCCCGCTACAGCCCGGTTTACCGGAGTCCTGCTAGCCCAGTGCTACAGCCCGGACCCACTTGCTGATGACCGACACGTTCGAAGCTGGGTCATGGATGCCTGTCCCTGTAAGTCTGTGCCACTTTGGGTTTACGACTAGTCATGTCAGCCCGGGCTCCTTATCATATGGATGCTAGCGACACTATCATATACGTGAGCCAAAAGGCGCAAACGGTCCCGGGCAAAGGTAAGGCGACACCCGTGGGGATACCGTGCGTGAGGCCGCAAAGTGATATGAGGTGTTACAGGCTAGATCGATGTGACATCGAGTCGGGGTCCTGACAGCGTTGGTATCAGAGCCGGACTGCCTGTAGGTTCTCCAAGCCAAACTGGTCGATGTTGAGTCTAGAAATTCTTTAGTTATATGTAGGGGAATTGTTTGTGGGTTGGAACGTAAGGCTCTTTTTACTCCTTTATCTTATGACATTCTGATCTGAGTCAGTCTATTCTTCCACCGGGGGTTAAGGAATTAGGATCTTTTCTCTCTATCAGGTTCACGTGTTACTAATCAGTAGTACCTTATAGGTTTGATGGATACAAGCCTAGTTCAGTTCTACTACCACATTATGTTGCTAGGATGGACTCAGAACTTTGATATGATGTTGTTGAGTGTGTATGAAATCCTTTGTCAAATGTCTCAAAATCCTTTTTGAGCATTTACAGCTGTTATGCTGTCGAAATTTTGCTAGAAATTCTAATGCCTTTGCATTATGGTTGTGCTTTCAGATGGCCACTCGCGACCTCAATCAAGTGGTTCGCCTGACTCGATGCCTAGATGTACCCGGCCATACTGCCATGTTGGTCAGGGTAATGACTGAGGCTGGATACCGTTGGTATCCTGAGTACACGGTCGAAGAGCAATTTCGAGACTTTAATCAAAGCCAGTATCTCTGCACTGTCAGGATATTTCCATCTTATCCTGGATCCACCGAGCCCCTTCACTGCTCCTATGGACTCGGGGTTACTATTGAGATGGCTGTGCAGGATGCCGCCTACTCTATGATGACCATCATGCGAGTCAGGACTGGCCTATTTCGGGACTCTGATTTCCGGTATATGCCAGCATCACTTCCGGGAGCACAAGGGTATCTCCAGGCTATCTATGCTGACCCCACTCAGGAGGATTCACGGACTCGCACCACTGCTGAGATGCTCGAGGATAAGGACCGTGAAAATCGGGCCTTGAGGCTAGAGCTTTTCAATACCCGTGCTGACCATTGGGCCACGTTGACTCGGTTTGCACCGGCTGTGCAAGCTGGATATTCGGATATGCGCGATCTCTATCCTGTGAGATCTGCTCTGCCAGACGTGATGGGTTGGCGTGATGTAGGAGGCATCACCCCACCTCGCGGTCCCCGCAGGCCACCGTCTGTTGGTCCAAGACCTCATCCTAGCCCCTATGGTCCACAAGCTCCGCGAGATCGTCTGTTCCCGGATGATCATGTTGAGCTTCCAGGCTATGGAGGTGACTTCTACGAGGACTACTACGGATCGGTCTGAGTTAGTGGTAGTATCACTAGTTCGTACTAGCTGTGTCGTCTATCGTCCTGCGTGACTCGTGGGATATGACCTAGTTTGTACCGCTTTCCGGAGGTGTAGAAAAATAATGTATAGGAGCTCGGAGTGCCTCCGATGAGATGTAATCTTCTTTTCACCGTAATAGTACCTTGTTTGGTCTTGTACTAAACCTTGTATGGTGTGTATGACGATGGAATAAAAGAAGCGGTTTCTGTATCTACCATGTCATACGGATGATCATCTTGCATTCCGAGTTATTCCTTACATTCTGTATCCTATGTCGGAATCTTATCATTCTGACTAAATCATTGTCTTGTTTACCTAGGATGGTCAACACGCGCAATAACCCTGCTCCTCAAGAGCAGGCCGAAGGCAGTGAAGTCGGGAATGCAAATCTGCCTCATCCTCCTTCCCTAGCCGAAGTTATGCTGGAAGCCGAGAGAAACAAGCGGGAGACCAACCGTTTGTTGGAGCGTATTGAACAGAACACAGCACACCATCAGAGAAATAACTTGGTGTCACTCAGTGATTTCATCAAGTTACATCCACCCACGTTCCACCACTCCGTCGAGCCTCTCGACGCTGATGACTGGCTTCGCAGTATTTCTCACAAACTGCGTTCCGCGCTAGTAGCTGAGGCTGACAAGGTCACCTTTGCTGCATATCATCTTGAAGGCCCCGCCAGTCTATGGTGGGAGAATTATGGAGCTATGCGCCCAGCGGACCATGTCACTACCTGGGCTGAATTCAGCGAGGCTTTCCGTGAACATCACATTCCGGAGGGTCTCATGGACCGTAAACGTGAGGAATTTTGCAGTTTCACTCAAGGCCGACTCTCTGTGGATGCTTACAGCAGGGAGTTCGGTAACCTCGCACGATATGCAACTGAGGAAGTTTCTACTGATGCCAAGAAGCAAGCAAGGTTCCGTAAGGGACTTAGTCCTGAGCTTCGCCGCGACCTCCGTCTGCATGAGTGCACATCTTTTCAGAAGCTTGTTAACAAGGCCATCAGTGCTGAGACTGGTCAGACTGATTATGTCGCAACACGCAAGCATGGCCGTGACGTGGGTTCCTCATCCGGTGCTGGTCCTCAGAAGCGCCGCGTGTGGGTGCCTAACACTGCCCTGCCACCCAGGTTCACACCGAGGCCATCCTTCCAGGCGCCTCGCCCCGTTCAACAGTTTGCACCAGCCAAGCCCTATGGTGGTCCAACCAACAGTGCTCCTCCACGTACCAGTTCCGTGACTTGTTTCAAGTGTGGGGAATCAGGCCACTATATGCGCGAGTGCCCCCAAACCAACCCCAACCAATCTGCTAAAACTGTTGGCCGCGGCAAGCCGACAGGCAAAGTGTTCCATGCCAAGCCGGCCACCGCTACACGTGGCCATGTCAACTGTATCTCTGCCGAAGAAGCTCAAGAGGATCCCAACGTCGTTCTCGGTACGCTCCTTGTTAATTGCCACCCGGCATCTGTTCTTTTCGATACAGGAGCCTCTCATTCTTTCATATCCGAAAATTATGCTCGTTTGCATAACACCGCATTCTGTGACATGCCATCCACTATGGAAATTTCTACTCCCGGTTCTAGATGGCAAACCTCCAGGGTAAGTCATGGAAATGAAATCCAAGTCGACAGACTTGTTTTCCTTGCATCTTTGATAGCTCTTAAATCTTCAGATATTAATATCATCTTGGGTATGGACTGGATGTCAGCCCATCATGCCAAAATTGATTGCTTCTCTAGGACTGTTCAACTCACCCATCCTTCGGGGAAGATAGTCAATGTCTTGACCCGAATAGCCAAGCGACAGTTATATTCTCTTAACGCCAGCCCTTTGCCAGACCTTGAGGACGTTCCGGTAGTCCGTGACTTTCCGGATGTCTTCCCAGAGGAATTGCCAGGTGTTCCACCTGACAGGGATGTTGAGTTCGTAATAGACCTCATTCCAGGAACCGTCCCGATTGCTAGAAGACCCTATAAGATGGCACCACTAGAACTAGCCGAGCTTAAGAAACAACTCGATGAGTCCTTGAAAAAGGGTTTCATCCGACCTAGTTCATCTCCGTGGGCTTGCCCCGTCCTCTTCGTCAAGAAGAAGGATGGTACGGATCAGATGGTTGTAGATTATCGACCTGTCAATTTGGTCACAATCAAGAACAAATATCCGCTTCCCAGGATCAACGACCTGTATGATCAGCTCGCTGGATCCTCAATCTTCTCCAAAATGGATTTGAGGTTGGGCTACCATCAAATCAAAATCAGGAACGGGGACATTCCTAAAATGGCCTTTGTTACTCGTTATGGCCAATACGAGTACACCGTCATGTCCTTCGGTTTAACCAACGCTCCAGCCACCTTCTCTCGGTTGATGAACTCAATCTTCATGGAGTATTTGGATAAATTCGTCGTGGTTTACCTCGATGATATACTCATCTACTCCAAGAACGAGGAAGAACATGCCGAACATCTAAGGCTAGTGTTGAAGAAACTTCGAGAGCATCGCCTTTATGCCAAATTTTCTAAATGTGAATTTTGGTTGTCAGAAGTGACCTATCTGGGTCATGTAATATCTGGTAAAGGTATTGCTGTTAACCCTGAGCGAGTTCAAGCCGTCCTTAATTGGACTCCACCTGAATCGGTCAAGCAAGTTCGGAGTTTCCTTGGCCTAGCGAGCTATTGTCGTCGCTTTGTCGAGAACTTCTCCAAAGTTGCTAAACCTCTAACCGAACTCCTCAAGAAAGATAAAAAGTTCGAGTGGACTCCACAATGTGAGCACAGCTTTCGGGAACTGAAAAGACGCCTGACTTCTGCTCCCGTACTGGTACCGCCAGACTTCTCTAAGGACTTTGTTATCTACTGCGACGCCTCACGACAAGGACTAGGTTGCATTCTCATGCAAGATCGACACGTAACTGCTTACGCTTCACGGCAATTGCACCCACATGAGGAGAATTATCCTACTCATGATCTAGAGCTTGCAGCTGTAGTCTATGCACTTAAAACCTGGCGACATTACCTCCTCGGTAATCGTTGCGAAATATTCACTGATCACCAAAGTCTGAAGTACATCTTCACCCAACCGGATTTGAATCTCAGGCAAAGACGTTGGGTCGAGTTGATCACAGATTTCGACTTAGGAATAACTTACACCCCAGGGAAAGCCAACGTCATGGCTGATGCGCTAAGTCGTAAATCTTATTGTAACAACCTAATGTTACAACAAAGTCAACCGCTTCTCCATGAGGAATTTCGGAAGCTTAACCTTCACAATTTTCCTCAAGGATTTCTTTCCACCTTGGTGGCGAAACCTACCCTTACGGATCAGATCATCAAAGCACAGAAGGTAGATCCGGGAATTTCCCGCATCAAGAGGAACATCAAGAAAGGAGTTGCGAATTCTTTCTCCATTGATGATCAAGGGGTCGTATACTTCGGGAATCGACTAGTGGTTCCCAAGGTGCGAAACCTGAGGCGATTGATCCTTAAGGAAGCTCATGAATCTCCTCTCACTATTCATCCCGGTAGCACTAAGATGTATCAGGACCTACGCCAGAGGTTCTGGTGGACTAGGATGAAGAGAGAAATTGCTCAGTATATTGCTAATTTCGACGTCTGCCGCCGTGTAAAAGCAGAGCATCAACGGCCTGCTGGCACCCTTCAACCCCTAGCTATTCCTGAATGGAAATGGGATAAAATTGGTATGTACTTCATCACCGGTTTTCCCAGGACCAAGAGAGGGAATAATGCTATCTTTGTCGTTATCGATCGTCTTTCCAAAGTAGCCCATTTCCTACCTGTTCGCGAGAGTATAACCGCTAGTCAATTGGCAGACTTATACATCTCCCGAATAGTGTCTCTCCATGGTGTTCCTTTGGAAATTAACTCGGATCGAGGAAGTCTTTTCACCTCTCGATTTTGGGAAAGTTTCCAAAATGCTATGGGAACCCGCCTTTCTTTTAGCACCGCTTTTCACCCTCAATCAAGTGGTCAAGTAGAACGCGTCAACCAGATTCTAGAAGACATGCTTCGAGCCTCTGTTATCTCATTCGGAATGGAGTAGGAAAAATGCCTTCCATTTGCCGAATTTGCTTACAACAACAGCTATCAATCTAGCTTGGGTAAAGCCCCTTTTGAAGTTCTCTATGGACGACGGTGTCGAACACCCCTTAACTGGTCAGAAACCGGGGAAAGACAATTCTTTGGCCCGGACATGATTCGGGAAGCAGAAGAGCAAGTTCGCATCGTTCGTGAAAAGTTGAAAACAGCCCAATCTCGTCAGAAGAGTCAATATGACCGAAAACATAAGGCTATGACTTTCGAGGTTGACGAGAAGGCTTACCTTCGGGTTACTCCTCTGAAGGGAACCCATCGTTTTGGTATCAAAGGCAAATTGGCTCCCCGTTACATTGGACCTTTTCGTATTCTCGCTAAACGAGGAGAAGTTGCCTACCAGTTGGAGCTACCTCCGCATCTCTCTAGGGTACACGATGTCTTCCACGTTTCTCAACTCAGGCGTTGCTTCTCGGATCCTATCTGTGGAGTGGACCATGAAACGCTTGATCTCCAAGATAATCTCACGTATCGAGAGTACCCCATTCGTATCCTCGATCAGGCCGAGCGTACCACTCGACGTCATAATATCAAGTTTCTCAAAGTTCAATGGTCGCACCATTCTGAGGATGAAGCAACTTGGGAAAGGGAGGATCGTCTTCGACTCGAGTATCTCGCCTTCTTTTCGGAGGAACCCAAATCTCGGGACGAGATTCTTTTGAGTGGGGGTGAGTTGTCACACCCTAGCTAGTTCATGCATTGGAGTGTTGCATCATGTCTATTCTTTCATCAGAAACCTAAAATGGGGATGACAGAACCCCCAGCCCCCTCTGAAACCAACTAGGGTTTACTAAAAACTTTTTCAATGAACCTGAAATGCCCTTCTAAAATGCCCATCATTTTTGTCTTGGTTCAGAACCTCTGCCAAAAGTGATGCATATTTTCCTAGGTCATCTTAGGGTCTTTGAATAAATCATAGATATTTGAATTTGGGCATTTAAAATTATATAAAATATTTCAAATGCTCAAATATCTCCAAACTAAAATGTTTCATGTTGGAAATAATCCAACTATGGACCAGGAGTAGTTTGGTGATTTTAGGAGTTGCCTAAGTATTTTTAATAATTCAACAAAGTTGCAGAGGAATTAAAAAAAACAGAAAACAGGGAGTAACAGGGAAACTTACCTGGCGCCCAGCACCCGGCCCACCTGCCGGCCCAGCACAGCGCCGCTCCAGCGAGCTGCTTGCCGGCCAGGCAGGCAGGCAGGTGCCCGACGGCGGCCGCAGCGTGCGCCACGCAGCTGGCCGTCGCCCTGCTTCACCTCCTCGCCTCGTGGCTGGATGGATGAACTCCACGCCGTGCCGTGAACCCCCAGGACACCTCCATTCTCCCCCAACTCCTCTCTCTCGCGCTCCCCCGCCATGGCCGACGCCATCGCCGCCACCCCCTCGCCGTAGCCACGCCCTCCGTCAACCCCACGCCGTGTCGCCGTGTCCAAGAGCTCCGCCACCGTCCTCTCCTTCGAGCAAGCCAAGCCCCGAGCGCTCGCAAGGCCCGAGCCCACCGCATCGACCCCCACCGAACCGCCGTCGCCGGAGATCCCCTTCAACGCCGACTTCGCTCCGGCCCGTCCCCGGCCGCACCAAGTGCTTCGTCGAACTCCCCGTGAGCTTAGCCATCTTCCCCTCCCTTCTTTTCTTGCTCCCGAGCTGTGTAGTGACCTCCCGGAGCTCAACCGCACCCACCGCCGCGGAGCTCGTCGCCGATGTGCTCCCGATCACCCTCCGGCCACAAACTGGTGTCCATCATGCTCACCACGTCATGTAGCACCTAACCAGCTACTCCCCGCACCTCACCGACCCCTCTAGCGTCAAGTTCGCCTTCGGCCGAACTCCGGTGGTCGCCAAAGTCGTCGCCGGCGCCAACTCCGGCCACCCCGACCCCAACGGACTCCACCAAGAACTGCGGCTCCTCCCCAGCTCCACTCCGATGGCCTCCGCGACTCGTTTGGTTGCCGGAACGGCCAAAACCACTTCCGCCGCCGCGTCGGGCTCGCCGGCGGCTAAACGCCGGTGCAGCCGACCTGGGTTTGACCACGGGTGGGCCCTGGTTGACTCCGATGAGTCAATGACAGGTGGGGCCCAGCCCTGTTAACTAAATAGGTTTAGTTTAAATTAAACTTTAACTAATCTAATTACCCTGACACCCTGGACCCACAGTCAGGTTTGACCTGGACGTCTCCGTTGACCCTGACGTCATCCTGACGCATGGCTGACACAATAAATTAATTTCTGGATTTATTCTAATATAGGAAATTCCAGAATATAGTTTAAACTTCAAAAATTCATAACTTTTAATCTGTAACTCCAAATCAGACAAGTTATATATGAAAAATGATCAGAAAAATTCAATCTATCCATCTATACAGTTTCCATGCATGATTAAACAAGTTAACTTGCTGTTTAATGCAGAACAAGATAAAACACTTTAAAGTGCCATGTATGAGTTTGAAATTTGAATCTTTGGTTCAAATTGGTTCAAACCCTTCTGGTTTTAGTTGCATTAGCCCAACACACTCATATTGCCATGTTTCATGCATGCATCATATTGTTGCACATTGTTTGGTGAAGGCTGTGTATCGGTGTTCTTTGCGGCAGGTTCTGCCCCCGAGGAGTACCGTGATTACCCTAGCGAAGAACCATATCAGTGCATCGAACCATTAGGCAAGCAACCAACCATTTGATCATATCGATACAATCCCATGTTCTCGCTCTTGCTCTCTTTTACTGCATTAAGACAACGTGTTTCAAACTGCTGTGTGCTGCGGTAGTTGATCCCATTTCCTCTGCATGACCTGTCATTGCCACAGTAACTAGATGAAACCCACTAGCATGTGTAGGAGTTGATTGAGCCATATGTATGTGTTGTTCCTACCTTGCTATGCCTGCTATGCTTAGAGTCGTGTCAGGTCTGGTTCATCTGGGTGATGGGCTAGAGTGAAATGATCATGTCGGTAATGAGAGTGATGTGGTGAACACGATTTGGTAAAGGTATCGATGAGAGGCCATGTAGGAGTACATGGTGGGTTGTTTCATTGAAGCCGACCTTAAGCACTGAGATCTGTATGTGTGATTTAAGAATCAGCTACTACCATGCATTGGGCCCGAAACCAATGGACCCTCTCGGCTTCTTATTCACCCTAGTTCTCCTTCCAGGAGTTGCAAGTAGTTTCTAGTGTTTGTAGCCTACCGGAGGCCGTGGACAGCACTGACCGTAGGGGTGGGCTGTGATGCGGTAGGTACGTGGCCGGGAATACCGGGCACCCGTTAGGTGTCACGGAACCATGTACACATCGTTCGGGGCCGTATGGGAAACCTCGGCCGGACTCCCTGCGGATGGAACCTGGATAGGCGATAAACCTGGATTGGAGACTTAGGTGATTAGGTAGGTCGTGGCCGACACCCACGTTGGGCTTCCGCTTGAAGGTTGCCGAGTACATGTCGTGTAAACGACGGTAAGTGGTGAGAGCGTGTATGAAGAAGTACGCCCCTGCAGGGTTAACATAATCTATTCGAATAGCCGCGTCCGCGGTAAAGGACTGCTTGGTTGCCTATACAGTTCATAGACAAGTAAATGGAAACTACTAAAAGCCTCAAGATAAGTGTGAGTGCCGAGGATGGCTCTTCCGTAGGAAGACGGAGGTGGATCCTCGGTAGTGTATTAAAGTGGTGAGTAGTGGACTCGTGTGCGCAAAACCGTTTCAAAATGGAGTCTCGTAGGATAGCCTAGCCAAGAGTCAGAGCTAGCTTGCTGCAATAACTCCACCAACCCTTCTTGATAATGTGCATGTATGTAGGATCTGATGTAAGTCTTGCTGAGTACCTTTGTACTCATGTTGCAATAATCTACATTTTTACAGAAGACGCTGCAACCCCTTCTGATGGGTTCTTCGTAGACGTTGACATCAATGAGTAGGCTAAGGCCCAGGTGGTGACCCTGAGCTTGTGAAGGACCACGTAGTATAGCTAGGCTTTCCAAGCCTCTTTTATTTTACTAGTTGTCTGTACTCAGACAAGTTACTTCCGCTGCTGGTTTGTATGACTGTATGACTTGAATGCTGGGTCGTGTGACCCGTACCTATGTGTATGTTATGTATGGCTCTCTGAGCCTTAAATAAAGTACTTGTGTCGTAGAGTCATGTTGTGATGCCTTGTTGTATTTGCACATATCGAGCATATTGTGTGTATGATTGAAATGCTTGGTATGTGTGGGATCTGACTATCTAGTTGTTTATCTTTAGTAGCCTCTCTTACCGGGAAATGTCTCCTAGTGTTACCACTGAGCCATGGTAGCTTGCTACTGCTCTGGAACACTTAGGCTGGCCGGCATGTGTCCTTCTTCGTTCCTGTGTCTTTCCCTTCGGGGAAATGTCACGCATTGAGTACCGGAGTCCTGTTAGCCCGCTACAGCCCGGTTTACCGGAGTCCTGCTAGCCCAGTGCTACAGCCCGGACCCACTTGCTGATGACCAACACGTTCGAAGCTGGGTCATGGATGCCTGTCCCTGTAAGTCTGTGCCACTTTGGGTTTACGACTAGTCATGTCAGCCCGGGCTCCTTATCATATGGATGCTAGCGACACTATCATATACGTGAGCCAAAAGGCGCAAACGGTCCCGGGCAAAGGTAAGGCGACACCCGTGGGGATACCGTGCGTGAGGCCGCAAGGTGATATGAGGTGTTACAGGCTAGATCGATGTGACATCGAGTCGGGGTCCTGACACTGATCTAGTTTTAAATATTATAAGATGCACGGAAGTATTCTTACTTGGAGTGGGTTGGTCAAGAGTGGCCACAGTCTTTCAATATGTGCCTAGCAAAGCTCTATAGCATGTATGAGGAAGAGAACAGAGGTATTCTTACAAGAAGTGTTGTCAACGCTGAAGAATATTTGAAGATGCGGGATAAAAAGAGGAAGGTGGAGAATGAGCTCAGATTTTCCAAATCAGACTTTGCTAAGATGGTGTTGGCGAAGGAGGGGGCACTTTCCTAGTTGGCCAGTGCAAAACAGGTTCTTACTGAACTGAAAGCAGAGGTGGATAACACAAGCCTGGATGATCTTGATAGGGAAATGAATATATTGTTCTAATATTGTTCTTATGAAGTTGAACTAGCTATATGTTGTATTGTGTTGTTTTTAGGTAGCTATCATACTGTGATGTTAAAATATATTTATGTGCCTGATATGAAATTGGCAAACAGATGTTCAATATGAAATGTGAATTTGCATAATACTGGAATTATTAATTGTGAACTAATAAACCTGCTAAATGGGTCATGGAACTTTGCAAACGGTTCTAGCAATAAAAGCGCTTGTGATGGATAGCCCAATGAAACACAGTTTCCTTCATCAAATCGTGTGTGATGTAGTTGATAAAAGCAAATGGTTAACCAAGGCAGAGCGTGTGTGATAGTTACACCTATCACACACGAGCCTATACATAAACCTGTATGGGATGTATATACGAACGGAAAAGTTTTCCCTGGATTGACCGTGTGGGATGTACATAAGAACGGAAATGTACTCCATGGATTGACTGTGTCTGATATACATACGAATGGAAATATTTTTCTGGGATTCAACGTGTGGGATGTACCTACAAACGAAAACTATTGGGTTTCGATGCCTCGCCCAATCGCACACGAGCTCATTTTGCCCCAGCTTGTGTGCCAGGAGGGCCTATCCCCGACGGTTTCTGGGTCGTGTGGGAAGGACCCCCTATCACCCGCACTCACTTGGCGACGGTTCCAAATGCCATCATGGAAAGGGGTTAAAAACCGTGTGTATAGCACCTCGTTGTACCAGTGATATTAAATCCAAACATAACAATTAAGAGTCACATAATTCACGAATATTACAAATTTAGAGTTTACAGACTAAATTACTCAAATTCAAACACATGGAAGGATACAAATGGAGTAAAGAGCATGAAAAAAGCACGACTATGAAGTGCTAAGGAGATGTCGGTCATGCTCAACGAGATCATCTTGGAGTAGGGTATGTACTTCTCGGTTCTCGATGCTTTGATGTGTTACGAGGAATCTTTGTACCTTGTTTGCATTGTGCTCTGGCTCGACTGGATCCCTATTGGATATGTATTGAATGTTCTCTAGCATGCCTCTCCCATGTTCAATGATGATGTTATGAAAGATGATGCAACATACCTTATTTGCCATAGGATCATGGGGATCATATACTCTGCAGGGCCATGATTGATGCCAAAGCGCTTTTAAAGTGCATCGAAAGCTCTTTGCACATCCTTCCTTGTCGATTCTTGATGCATTGCATCTCTTGTTACCTTTAGGATGCGATATTGTCTTGAAAAATATGGCCGAGGGAGGATAGATGCCATCTACAAGGTAGTAACCCATTGTGTACCAACAACCATTGACAACATAGTTGCAGTGAGGAACATCTATGGCAAAAAAAACTAGCGAAGAGTACCGATCTCAACAACACATATAGGTTATTATGAGCTCCAGGCAATCTAAAGAATGAATGTTAAATTCATTCATACGATGTAACAGCCTCGAGAATGATTGTTGGATTTTAGCAGTGGCCTTTGTACTTACTTTTCCATCCTATAGGACAATTCTTCCATGTCCAATGCATGCAATCAATTGATCCAAGCATCCGAGGCCATCCTCGTTCTTCACTTAATCCCAACAACCTTTCTGTGACTTCATCATTGGGTGCCCTCAAGTACTTTGGCTCAATATCTCAATCATGGTTTTTTTGTTGTAGCGCCCAAGATGCGATTCTATCCCAATCACGTGATGAATTCATGATTGGGCACAATCCCATTTCAAGCACATAGCAAGGTGGATATCATTACAACATACCATGTACTGAGTAGATGAGAATACAAGATAAAGGCTTACACTCGCCA
Source organism: Triticum aestivum (assembly GCF_018294505.1). Classification (NCBI taxonomy): domain Eukaryota; kingdom Viridiplantae; phylum Streptophyta; class Magnoliopsida; order Poales; family Poaceae; genus Triticum; species Triticum aestivum. The sequence goes on from NC_057804.1 coordinate 452,555,929, forward strand.
CAAGCTACAACATTCATACAACAGTACATCAATACATACCAATCATCATACAGAAGAGCGGGATCCGACTACGGAATAAATCAAAGGAAAAAGAAGAATGACATCTACCCTGCTAGCCCAGGCTCCTAACCCGGAACCTATATCGCTTGATCAAAGAAGAAGCAGAAGAAGAACTCCAAATAAGCAAGCATCGCACTCGCGCCAGATCATCGTATTACCTGTACCTGAAACTGTTGTTGTAGTAATCTGTGAGCCACGAGGACTCAGCAATCCCATTACCATGGGTATCAAGACTAGCAAAGCTTAATGGGTATGGAATGGATAAGTGATGAGGCTGCAACAAGCAACTAAGCATTGTATGGCGGCTAACTTACGAGTACAAGAATAAGATGAGAAACTACTCAAACGGTCGCAAACTAGTAATGATAAAGAAGTGATCCTGAACTACTTATGTTCAAACATAACCCCACTGTGTTCTCTTCTTGACTCACTTGAAAAGAGACAGTCACGGTTACACAGCAGTTGGTGTATTTTAATTCGGATCTGGTGTCAAGTTCTCTACAAGTAGATATTAAAAACTCCCATCTGCCACATAACCACGGGCTTGACTCTCGTAAGTTTAAACCCTGCAGGGGTGTCCCAACTTAGCCCATGACAAGCTCTCATGATCAACAAAGGAAAATCCTCCTCCCGGAACAACCCGGTCAAACTCGAAATCCCGGTTCACAAGACATTTCGACAATGGTAAAACAAGTCCAGGAAGACCTCCCAACATGCTGATACGTCCATTTTGCATCACGTTTTCTTACTATTATTTATAATATTTTTATCCATAATAATGCTTTTTGGAGAAAATCTATGCCTTTTCTCTCATAATTTGCAAGGTACACACCAAGAGGGAGAATTCTTGCAGCTGGAAATCTGGACATGAAAAAACTACATCATTCTACCTATTCTGCACAACTCCAAACAAGCTGAACCTTCACGGAGAATTTTTATGGAATATTTAATAAATATTGGAGCAAATAACTACCAGAGGGGGCCCACCAGGTGGGACAACCAGCCTGGGCGCGCCAGGGAGCCCAGGCCCGCCTTGGTGGGTTGTGCCCTCCTCGGCCCATCTCCGGTGCCCATCTTCTGGTATATAAGTCATTTGACATAGAAAAAATGGGGGAGAGACTTTTGGGATGGAGCGCCGCTGTCTTAAGGCGAAACTTGGGCAGGAGCACTTTTGCTCTCCGACGGAACGATTCTACCGGGGGAACTTCCCTCCCGAGGCGGGAAATCATCGTCATCATCATCACCAACAACTCTCCCATCTTGGGGAGGGCTATCTTCATCAACATCTTCATAACACCAACTCCTCTCAAACCCTAGTTCATCTCTCGTGTTCAATCTTTGTATCAAAACTATAGATTGGTGCCCATGGGTGACTAGTAGTGTTGATTACATCTTGTAGTTGATTGCTATATGGTTTATCTGGTGGAAGATTATATGTTCAGATCCATTATGCTATTTAATACCCCTCTGATCTTGAACAGGTTTATCATTTGTGAGTAGTTACTTTCGTTCTTGAGGTCACGGGAGAAATCATGTTGCAAGTAATCATGTGAACTTGATATGTGTTCGATATTTTTATGGTATGTATGTTGCCATTCTCTTAGTGGTGTCATGTGAACGTCGACTACATGACACTTCACCATATTTGGGCCTAAGGGAATGCATTGTGGAGTAGTTAGATGGTGGGTTGCGAGAGTGACAGAAGCTTAAACCCCAGTTTATGCGCTATTTTGTAAGGGACCGAATGGATCCAAAAGTTTAATGCTATGGTTAGAATTTATTCTTAATACTTTTCTCGTAGTTGCGGATGCTTGCGAGAGGGTTAATCATAAGTAGGAGGTTTGTTCAAGTAAGAACAGCACCTAAGCAGTGGTCCACCCACATATCAAATTATCAAAGTACCGAACACGAATTAAGCCAACATGATGAAAGTGACTAGATGAAATTCCCGTGTACCCTCAAGAACATTTTTCTGATTATAAGAAACTGTTTTGGCATGTCCTTTGTCTCAAAAGGATTGGGCTACCTTGATGCACTTTTGTTACTACTTTTGTTACTTGCTCGTTATGAATTATCTTGCTACCAAACTACTCCGCTACTTACAATTTTAGCACTTGCAGACATTACCTTGCAGAAAACCACTTGTCATTTCCTTCTGCTCCTCATTGGGTTCGACACTCTTACTTATCTAAAAGAGCTACAATTGACCCCATACACTTGTGGGTCATCAAGGCTATTTTCTGCGCCGTTGTCGGGGAGTGAAGCGCCCTTGGTAAGTGGAATTCGGTAAGGAAACATTTATATAGTGTGCTGAAATTTATTGTCACTTGTTACCATGGAAAACAGTCCTTTGAGGGGTTTGTTTGGGGTATCTTCACCACTTCCGGAACCACAATTAGTTACCCCTCAACCTACTGCACCTACTGAAAATATTGAATATGAAATCCCTTCGGGTATGATAGAACAACTGCTAGCTAATCCTTATGCAGGAGATGGAACTGAACATCCTGATATGCACTTGATACATGTGGAACAAATTTGTGGATTGTTTAAGCTTGCAGGTTTACCCAGGGATGAAGTGATGAAAAAGGTTTTCCCTTTATCTTTGAAGGGAAAATCATTGGCATGGTATAGGCTATGCGATGATATTGGATCATGCAATTGGAATCCTTTGAAATTGGAGTTCCATCAAAAAAATTATCCTATGCATCTAGTTCATCATGATCGGAATTATATATATAATTTTTGGCCTCGTGAAGGAGAAAGTATTGCTCTAGCCTGGGGGAGGCTTAAGTCGATGTTATATTTATGCCCCAATCATGAGCTCTCAAGAGAAATTATTATTGAGAATTTTTATGCTCGGCTTTGTTGCAATGATCAAACCATGCTGGATACTTCTTGTGCTGGTTCTCTTATGAAGAAAACTGTTGAATTCTGGTTGGATCTTTTGGAAAGAATTAAATGCAACTCTGAAGATTGGGCACTTGACGAAGGTAAAGAGTCGGGTATAAAGCTTAAGTATGATTGTGTTAAATCTTTTATGGATACCGATGCTTTTCAAAAGTTTAGCACTAAATATGGACTTGATTCTGAGATAGTAGCCTCCTTTTGTGAATCATTTGCTACTCATGTTGAACTTCTTAAAGATAAGTGGTTTAAATATCACCCACCTATTAAAGATGAAATTAAAGAACTAGTACTAGTTAAAGAAGAAACTATACTTTATAATGTTGATCTAGTTGTTCCTTCTGCTTATATTGAGAAAGCAGCTTTCCCTGTTAGGATAAAAGAACATGCTAAAGTTTCAACTGTGGTTAACAAAAGCTATGTTAGAACACCTAAACCTGATGAACAAATTAAAGTAGAACCTAGCATTGCTATGGTTAAAGATCTCTTAGAAGAAGATATGGATGGGCATGTTATTTATTTCTGTGAAGAAGCTGCTAGAATTGCTAAAGCTGATGGAAAAGATAAACATAAACCCGTTGTTGGCATGCCTGTTATTTCAGTTAAAATAGGAGATCACTGTTATCATGGTTTATGTGACATGGGTGCTAGTGTGAGTGCTATTCCCCACTCCTTATATGAAGAAATTAGAGATGAAATAGCACCTGCTAAAATAGAAGACATAGATGTTACTATTAAACTTACTAATAGAGATACTATATCACCAATTGGGATTCTTAGAGATGTTGAAGTCTTGTGTGAGAAGATAAAATACCCTACTGATTTTCTTGTTCTTACCACCCCACAAGATAAATTTTGTCCCATTATATTTGGTAGACCTTTCTTTAACACCGTCAATGCTAAAATAGATTGTAAGAAACAAACTATCGGTGTTAGCTTTGGTGATGAATCTCACGAGTTTAATTTTTCCAAGTTTGGTAAACAACCTCATAAGAAAGATTTTCCTAGTAAGGATGAAATTATTGGTCTTGCTTCTATTTTTGTGCCTCCTACTGATCCTTTGGAATGATATTTTTTAGACCATGAAAATGATTTGCATATGCGTGAAAGAAATGAAATAGATAGAATCTTTTTCGAACAACAACCTCTGCTTAAACACAATTTGCCTATTGAAACTCTAGGAGGTCCTCCTCCACCTAAAGGCGATCCTGTGTTCGAATTGAAACAATTGCCAGACACCTTGAAATATGCCTATCTTGATGAAAACAAGATATATCATGTTATTATTAGTGCTAACCTTTCAGAACATGAAGAAGAAAGATTATTGAAAGTTCTAAGGAAGCACAGAGCTGCTATTGGATATACTATTGACGATCTTAAGGGCATTAGTCCCACTCTATGTCATCACAAGATTAATATGGAACCTGATGCTAAACCCGTTGTTGATCACCAACGTCGGTTAAATCCGAAAATGAAAGAAGTGGTAAGAACGGAAATATTAAAACTTCTGGAAGCAGGTATAATCTATCCTATAGATGATAGTAGATGGGTAAGTCATGTTCATTGTGTCCCTAAGAAGGGAGGTATTACTGTTGTTCCTAATGATAAGAGTGAGCTTATTCCACAAAGAATTGTCACGGGCTATAGAATGGTAATTGATTATAGAAAATTAAATAAAGCTACTAGAAAAGATCATTACCCTCTGCCTTTTATTGATCAAATGTTAGAAAGACTATCTAAGCACACACATTTTTGCTTCCTTGATGGATACTCTGGCTTTTCACAAATACCTGTTTTACAATCTGATCAAGAAAAGACCACTTTTACATGACTTTTGGAACATTTGCTTATAGACGTATGCCTTTGGTTTATGTAATGCACCTGCTACCTTTCAAAGATGTATGACTGCTATATTCTCTGACTTTTGTGAAAAGATTGTTGAGGTTTTCATGGATGACTTTTCTGTTTATGGGAAGTCCTTTGATGATTGTTTAAGCAATCTTGAGCGAGTTTTGCAGAGATGTGAACAAACAAATCTTGTCTTGAATTGGGAGAAGTGCCACTTTATGGTTAATGAGGGCATTGTCTTGGGTCATAAAATTTCTGAAAGAGGTATTGAAGTGGACCAAGCTAAGGTTGATGCAATTGAGAAAATGCCATGTCCTAAGGACATCAAAGGTATTCGTAGTTTCCTAGGTCATGCTGGTTTCTATAGGAGATTTATTAAAGACTTCTCTAAAATTTCTAGGCCTCTCACTAGTCTTTTGCAAAAGGATGTTCCTTTTGTTTTTGATGATGATTGTTTAGAAGCCTTTGAAACACTCAAGAAAGCCTTAATTTCTGCACCTATTGTTCAACCACCTGATTGGAACTTGCCTTTTGAAATTATGTGTGATGCTAGTGATTATGCTGTTGGTGCTGTTCTAGGAAAAAGAGGTGATAAGAAATTGAATGTTATTCATTATGCTAGTAAAACTCTAGACGATGCTCAAAGAAATTATGCCACTACTGAAAAAGAATTTTTAGCACTGGTATTTGCTTGTGATAAATTTAGACCTATATTGTTGATTCCAAAGTAACTGTTCACACAGACCATGCTGCTATTAAATATCTTATGGAAAAGAAAGATGCTAAACCTAGACTTATTCGTTGGGTTCTCTTGTTACAAGAATTTGATTTACATATTATTGATAGAAAAGGAGCTGAGAACCCCGTAGCAGATAACTTGTCTAGGCTTGAAAATGTGCTTGATGACCCACTACCTATTGATGATAGTTTTCCTGATGAGCAGTTAGCTGCAATAAATGTTGCTAATAGTACTCCTTGGTATGTTGATTATGCTAATTACATTGTTGCTATATATTTACGTCCTAGCTTTACATACCAACAAAAGAAAAAAATCTTCTATGATTTAAGACATTACTTTTGGGATGACCCACATCTTTATAAAGAAGGAGTAGATGGTATTATTAGACGTTGTGTACCTGAGCATGAACAGGGACAAATCCTACGGAAATGTCACTCCGAGGCTTATGGAGGGCATCATGCTGGAGATAGAACTACTCACAAGGTATTGCAATCTGGATTTTATTGGCCTACTCTCTTCAAGGATGCCCGTAAGTTTGTCTGTTCTTGTGATGAATGCCAAAGAATAGGTAATATTGGTAAGCGTCAAGAAATGCCTATGAATTATTCACTTGTTGTTGAACCATTTGATGTTTGGGGATTTGATTACATGGGACCTTTTCCTTCCTCTAATGGGTATACACATATTTTGGTTGTTGTTGATTATGTTACTAAATGGGTAGAAGCTATTCCAACTAGTAGTGCTGATCACAACACCTCTATTAAAATGCTTAAGAAAGTTATTTTCCCAAGGTTTGGAGTCCCTAGATATTTAATGACTGATGGTGGTTCACACTTTATTCATGGTGCTTTTCGTAAAATGATTGCCAAGTATGATGTTAACCATAGAATTGCATCACCTTATCATCCTCAGTCTAGTGGTCAAGTTGAACTTAGCAATAGGGAAATAAAATTAATTTTGCAAAAGACTGTCAATAGGTCCAGGAAGAATTGGCCTAAGAAATTAGATGATGCACTTTGGGCTTATAGAATAACATATAGAAATCCTATGGGTATGTCTCCTTATAAAACGGTTTATGGATAAGCTTGTCATTTGCCTCTTGAGTTAGAACATAAAGCATACTGGGCAGTTAAAGAACTCAACTATGATTTCAAACTTGCCGATGAAAAGAGGTTATTTGATATTGGCTCTTTAGATGAATGGAGAACCCAGGCTCATGAATATGCAAAAATATTCAAAGAGAAAGTTAAAAGATGGCATGAAAAAGAATCCAAAAGCGTGAGTTCAAAGTCAGAGAATATGTTCTTTTGTACAACTCTCATTTTAGATTTTTTGCAGGAAAGCTCCTCTCGAAATGGGAAGGCCCATATGTCATCGAGGAGGTTTACCGGTCTGGAGCCATCAAAATAAATAATTTCGAATGCACTAACCTGAAGGTTGTCAACGGGAAACGAATAAAGCATTATATCTCAGGTACGCCTATCAATGTTGAAAGTAATATTATCCAAACTTTGACACCGGAAGAACACATAAAAGAGTCCTTCTGGAACACCCCAGAATCGTCAAAATAAGGAGGTACGTGATACGGTAAGTAAACGGTCTCCAAAAAATCCACGAAAATATTTTTGTTAATTTTGGAATATTTTAGAATTTTGGAAATAAAGAAACTCCGAGGAAACGTCCCCTAGTGGGCATAAGCCACCAGGGCGCGCCAGGCATGCCTAGCGCGCCCAAGTGGGTTGTACCCATCTAGGGCACCTTCCGAACTCTGTTTTTCTTCTGTATACTTGTCCTGCAAGATAAAAAATTTATATATATACTTCCCGAACCTGTTAACCATCGTATCACGAAGAAATCCTCTGTTCTCTTTTCTTGCTGTTCCTGGTCAGATTTATCAAGCCAGGCATCACGTCTTCCTGCTCCTCCAACAACATGGAAGAAAATGCTTGGCCGATGAAGATCGAGACAAAGAGGGAGGAGCTTATGGACGCCGTCAAGGGAGGAAAGGGCAAGGAAGCTACCATAAATCCATCCCTAGTGAAAACACAAGCACTACTGGCCGAGGAGGAGGAAGAAGCTTCTTCACCACCAAAGGAGAACTGAGTATCGGGTATGTGCACTCCCCTTGGCTTCCGCCAACCTTGGGGGAGGTGCCCCGGTATCGTATTAGCCCACTATCTTTTTGCTTTTACTTATCTTAGTTCGATCTTTTTGCTTTAGATGAAATAAAGTTAGTTCGATCCTTTCTTATTTGAGAGTCTTCTTAGTGATCTATCCTCGTAATCGTGTGCAAGTTATATAATAAAGTTAGTCCGAGTTTTCCTTTCTTTACTTTCATGTTGCAAATAAAGAAAAGAAATAAGAAAGGAATAAAAAAATAAATAAATAAAAGAAAGGAAACAAATCAATAAGATCATATACTAATCCTATGGTAGGTGATAGCACAACATAAGGAAAAGTATAAGTAGGAAATTTTATTAGAGATTGACAAAGGGAGCATTAGTCAATGATGCAACTCATGAAAGAATTAATAAGGGAGAGAAGATTCACATATAAATATATTATCCTAGAAATCTTTTGTGATTGTGAGCCCTCATCAAAATATTATATGCCAAAATTGTTGACGTTGGACAAGGAAGACAACTTAATGATTTATGTATATTTATATTCACATTTATGTATACTTATATTCACATAGAAGTCATATTGTCATAGATCCTTTAACATGTGATGCTTGCCCCCTATCTTTGCTAGCCAAAAATTCAGCACCAAGTAGAGATACTACTTGTGCATCCGAAACCCTTAAACCCAAATCTTTTTCAACTGTCCACCATACCTACCTACGGATTGAGCAAGATACCTCACGTAAGTTGTCATCGGTGCAAAAGGGCAATAAAAATTTCTTCTAGATATGTGAGATCATTTAGTGTAAGAGAAATTTGAGTGTTGTACGAACGTGGATGACAAAGAATAAAAGCGGCAGACTGCATAATAAAGGTTTTCATCTTAAGGGGCAATACAACATGATGTTCTCTTGCACTAAGGGATTGAGCATGCAAACAAATAAGCGCATGGCAACCTCTGCTTCCCTCTGTGAAGGGACTATCTTTTACTTTTATGCAAAGAGTCAAAGTTTTCCTTCTATTCCTTTTTATTTTCTCTTTTGGCAAGCATCATGTGGTGAGGAAAGATCTAGGCACATACGTCCAGTTGAATAAAGATAGCATGAGTTATTATTGTTGACATCACCCTTGAGGTGACTATGTTGGGAGGCGAAACTATGAGCCCCTATCTTTCTAGGTGTCCGGTTGAAACGTTTTGCTCATGGATACGAGGTGAGTGTTAGCAATCATAGAAGACTATATGATGTTTGAGTATGTGGACTTGCTAAAAGGCTCCGACACGTGACTCTTCCTAAAAAGATGATGAATTGTAGTTGCAAAGTTGACTGAGAACATAGTTTGTTAGTTTTTAATAGAGTTTTTGCTTTATACTTTGATTATGGGATGAACTGTTACTTATTCATGGGAAGTATATGATGCAATTTCAATGATAACAGTCCTATGTTCAATTTTATTGCTGATATAATAATCAACATGATGCTTTTATGTCCGTATTTTTGTTTTTATCGACACCTCTCTCTCAAAGCATGTGACATGTTTTTTGATTTCGGTTTTCGCTTGAGGACAAGCGAGGTCTAAGCTTGGGGGAGTTGATACGTCCATTTTGCATCACGTTTTGTTACTGTTATTTATAATGTTTGTATCCATAATAATGCTTTTTGGAGTAATTCTAATGCCTTTTCTCTCATAATTTGCAAGGTACACACCAAGAGGGAGAATTCTTGAAGTTGGAAATCTGGACCTAGAAAAGCTATGTCAGGCTACCTATTCTGCACAACTCCAAACAAGCTGAACCTTCACGGAGAATTTTTATGGAATATTTAAGAAATATTGGAGCAAATAACTACCAGAGGGGCCCACCAAGTGGGCACAACCCACCTGGGCGCGCCAGGGAGCCCAGGCGCGCCCTAGTGGGTTTTGCCCTCCTCGGCCCACCTCCGGTGCCCATCTTCTGGTATGTAAGTCGTTTTGACCTAGAAAAAATGGGGGAGCGACATTCAGGACGGAGCGTCACCGTCTCGAGGCGGAACTTGGGCAGGAGCACTTTTGCTCTCCCGTGGAGCGATTCTGCCAGGAGAACTTCCCTCCCGGGGGGGGGGGGGGGGGAATCATCGTCATCATCATCACCAACAACTCTCCCATCTTGGGGAGGGCTATCTTCATCAACATCTTCACATCACCAACTCCTCTCAAACCCTAGTTCATCTCTTGTGTTCAATCTTTGTATCAAAACTATAGATTGGGGCCCGTGGGTGACTAGTAGTGTTGATTACATCTTGTAGTTGATTACAATATGGTTTATTTGGTGGAAGATTATATGTTCAGATCCATTATCCTATTTAATACCCCTCTGATCTTGAGCATGTTTATCATTTCTGAGTAGTTACTTTCGTTCTTGAGGTCACGGGAAAAATTGAAGGAAATATGCCCTAGAGGCAATAATAAAGTTATTATTTATTTCCTCATATCATGATAAATGTTTATTATTCATGCTAGAACTGTATTAACCGGAAACATGATACATGTGTGAATACATAGACAAACATAGTGTCACTAGTATGCCTCTACTTGAACTAGCTTATTGATCAAAGATGGTTATGTTTCCTAACCATAGGCATGTGTTGTCATTTGATTAATGGGATCACATCATTAGGAGAATGATGTGATTGACTTGACCCATTCCGTTAGCTTAGCACTTGATCGTTTAGTATGTTGCTATTGCTTTCTTCATGACTTATACAAAGTTCCTGCAACTATGAGATTGTGCAACTCCCATTTACCGGAGGAACACTTTGTGTGCTACCAAACGTCACAACGTAATTGGGTGATTATAAAGGTGCTCTACAGGTGTCTCCAAAGGTACATGTTGAGTTGGCATAATTCGAGATTAGGTTTTGTCACTCCGATTGTCGGAGAGGTATCTTTGGGCCCTCTCAGTAATACTCATCACCTAAGCCTTGCAAGCATTGTAACTAATGAGTTAGTTATGAAATGATGTATTACGGAACGAGTAAAGAGACTTACCGGTAACGAGATTGAACTAGGTATTGGATACCAACGATCGAATCTCGGGCAAGTAACATACCGATGACAAAGGGAACAACGTATGTTGTTATGCGGTTTGACCGATAAAGATCTTCGTAGAATATGTAGGAACCAATATGAACATCCAGGTTCCTCTATTGGTTATTGACCGAGAATAGTTCTAGGTCATGTCTACATAGTTCTCGAACCCGTAGGGTCCGCACGCTTAACGTTACGATGACAGTTTTATTATGAGTTTATAAGTTTTGATGTACCAAAGGTTGTTCGGAGTACCGGATGTGATCACGGACATGACGAGGAGTCTCGAAATGGTCGAGACATAAAGATTGATATATTGGACGGATATATTTGGACACCGGAAAGGTTCCGGATGAGATTGGGACTATACCGGAGTTCCAGGAGGTTACCGGAACCCCCCGGTAAGTGTATGGGCCTTATTGGGCCTTAGTGGAAGAGAGGGAGAAGGAGCAAAGGAGGGGGCGCGCCCCCCAAGCCCAATCTGAATTGGGAGGGGGGCCGGCCCCCCTTTCCTTCTTCCCTCCCCTCTCTTCCTTCCCTCTCCTACTCCTAATAGGAAAGGGGGGCCAAACCTACTTGGAGTAGGTTTGCCCCCCCCCTAGGGCGCGCCTCCCCTCTTGGCCGGCCCCCTCCTCCTCTCCCCCTTTATATACGGAGGAGGGGGGCACCCCATAGACACAAAAGTTGATCTACGGATCGTTCCTTAGCCATGTGCGGTGCCCCCTCCACCGTATTCCACCTCGGTCATATCATCACGGAGTTTAGGCGAAGCCTTGCACCGGTAGAACATCATCATCGTCACCATGCCGTCGTGCTGACGGAACTCATCCCCGACGCTTTGCTGGATTGGAGCCCGGGGAACGTCATTGAGCTGAACGTGTGCTGAACACGGAGGTGCCGTACGTTCGGTGCTTGGATCGGTCGAATCGTGAAGACGTACGACTACATCAACCGTGTTTTCATAACGCTTCCGCTTATGGTCTACGAGGGTACGTGGACAACACTCTCCCCTCTCGTTGCTATGCCATCACCATGATCTTGCGTGTGCGTAGGAATTTTTTTGAAATACTACGTTCCCCAACAGTGGCATCAGAGCCTAGGTTTTATGCGTTGATGTTATATGCACGAGTAGAACACAAGTGAGTTGTGGGCGATACAAGTCATACTGCTTACCAGCATGTCATACTTTGGTTCGGCGGTATTGTTGGATGAAGCGGCCCGGACCGACATTACGCGTATGCTTACACGAGACTGGTTTTACCGCCGTGCTTTGCACACAGGTGACTAGCGGGTGTCAGTTTCTCCAACTTTAGTTGAACCGAGTGTGGCTACGCCCGGTCCTTGCGAAGGTTAAAACAGCACCAACTTGACAAACTATCGTTGTGGTTTTGATGCGTAGGTAAGAACGGTTCTTGCTCAGCCCGTAGCAGCCACGTAAAACTTGCAACAACAAAGTAGAGGACGTCTAACTTGTTTTTGCAGGGCATGTTGTGATGTGATATGGCCAAGACATGATGCTATATTTTATTGTATGAAATGATCATGTTTTGTAACCGAAGTTATCGGCAACTGGCAGGAGCCATATGGTTGTCGCATTATTGTATGAAATGCAAACGCCCTGTAATTGCTTTACTTTATCACTAAGCGGTAGCGATAGTCGTAGAAGCAATAGATGGCGTAAACGACAACGATGCTACGATGGAGATCAAGGTGTCGCGCCGGTGACGATGGTGATCACGATGGTGCTTCGGAGATGGAGATCACAAGCACAAGATGAAGATGGCCATATCATATCACTTATATTGATTGCATGTGATGTTTATCCTTTATGCATCTTATCTTGCTTTGATTGACGTAGCATTTTAAGATGATCTCTCACTAAAAATTATCAAGAAGTGTTCTCCCTGAGTATGCACCGTTGCCAAAGTTCGTCGTGCCCAGACACCACGTGATGATCGGGTGTGATAAGCTCTACGTCCATCTACAACGGGTGCAAGCCAGTTTTGCACACGCAGAATACTCAGGTTAAACTTGACGAGCCTAGCATATGCAGATATGGCCTCGGAACACGGAGACCGAAAGGTCGAGCGTGAATCATATAGTAGATATGATCAACATAGAGATGTTCACCATTGAAAACTACTCCATCTCACATGATGATCGGTTATGGTTTAGTTGATTTGGATCACGTGATCACTTAGATGACTAGAGAGATGTCTGTCTAAGTGGGAGTTCTTAAATAATATGATTAATTGAACTTAAATTTATCATGAACTTAGTACCTGATAGTATTTTGCTTGTCTATGTTTGTTGTAGATAGATGGCTCGTGTTGTTGTTCCGTTGAATTTTAATGCATTCCTTGAGAAAGCAAAGTTGAAAGATGATGGTAGCAATTACACGGACTGGGTCCGTAACTTGAGGATTATCCTCATTGCTGCACAGAAGAATTACATCCTGGAAGCACCGCTGGGTGCCAGGCCTGCTGCAGGAGCAACACCAGATGTTGTGAACGTCTGGCAGAGCAAAGCTGATGACTACTCTATAGTTCAGTGTGCCATGCTTTACGGCTTAGAACAGGGTCTTCAACGACGTTTTGAACATCATGGAGCATATGAGATGTTCCAGGAGTTGAAGTTAATATTTCAAGCAAATGCCCGGATTGAGAGATATGAAGTCTCCAATAAGTTCTATAGCTGCAAGATGGAGGAGAATAGTTCTGTCAGTGAGCATATACTCAAAATGTCTGGGTATAATAATCACTTGATTCAACTGGGAGTTAATCTTCTGGAAGATAGCGTCATTGACAGAATTCTCCAATCACTGCCACCAAGCTACAAAAGCTTTGTGATGAACTATAATATGCAAGGGATGAACAAGACAATTCCCGAGCTGTTCGCAATGCTAAAGGCTGCGGAGGTAGAAATCAAGAAGGAGCATCAAGTGTTGATGGTCAACAAGACCACTAGTTTCAAGAAAAAGGGAAAAGGGAAGAAGAAGGGGAACTTCAAGAAGAACAGCAAGCAAGTTGCTGCTCAAGAGAAGAAACCCAAGTCTGGACCTAAGCCTGAAACTGAGTGCTTCTACTGCAAGCAGACTGGTCACTGGAAGCGGAACTGCCCCAAGTATTTGGCGGATAAGAAGGATGGCAAAGTGAACAAAGGTATATGTGATATACATGTTATTGATGTGTACCTAACTAGAGCTCGTAGTAGCACCTGGGTATTTGATACTGGTTCTGTTGCTAATATTTGCAACTCAAAACAGGGACTACGGAATAAGTGAGCACTGGCCAAGGACGAGGTGACGATGCGCGTGGGAAACGGTTCCAAAGTCGAAGTGATCGCAGTCGGCACGCTACCTCTACATCTACCTTCGGGATTAGTTTTAGACATGAACAATTGTTATTTGGTGCCAGCGTTGAGCATGAACATTATATCTGGATCTTGTTTGATGCGAGACGGTTATTCATTTAAATCAGAGAATAATGGTTGTTCTATTTATATGAGTAATATCTTTTATGGTCATGCACCCTTGAAGAGTGGTCTATTTTTATTGAATCTCGATATTAGTGATACACATATTCATAATGTTAAAGCCAAAAGATGCAGAGTTGATAATGATAGTGCAACTTATTTGTGGCACTGCCGTTTAGGTCATATCGGTGTAAAGCGCATGAAGAAACTCCATACTGATGGACTTTTGGAATCACTTGATTATGAATCACTTGGTACTTGCGAACCGTGCCTCATGGGCAAGATGACTAAAACACCGTTCTCCGGTACTATGGAGAGAGCAACAGATTTGTTGGAAATCATACATACAGATGTATGTGGTCCGATGAATGTTGAAGCTCGCGGCGGATATCGTTATTTTCTCACCTTCACAGATGATTTGAGCAGATATGGGTATATCTACTTAATGAAGCACAAGTCTGAAACATTTGAAAAGTTCAAAGAATTTCAGAGTGAAGTGGAAAATCATCGTAACAAGAAAATAAAGGTTCTACGATCTGATCGTGGAGGAGAATATTTGAGTTACGAGTTTGGTTTACATTTGAAACAATGCAGAATAGTTTCGCAACTCACGCCACCTGGAACACCACAAAGAAATGGTGTGTCCGAACGTCGTAATCGTACTTTACTAGATATGGTGCGATCTATGATGTCTCTTACTGATTTACCGCTATCATTTTGGGGTTATGCTTTAGAGACGGCTGCATTCACATTAAATAGGGCACCATCTAAATCCGTTGAGACGACGCCTTATGAACTGTGGTTTGGCAAGAAACCAAAGTTGTCATTTCTTAAAGTTTGGGGCTGCGATGCTTATGTGAAGAAACTTCAACCAGATAAGCTCGAACCCAAATCGGAGAAATGTGTCTTCATAGGATACCCAAAAGAGACTGTTGGGTACACCTTCTATCACAGATCCGAAGGCAAGACATTCGTTGCTAAGAATGGATCCTTTCTAGAGAAGGAGTTTCTCTCGAAAGAAGTGAGTGGGAGGAAAGTAGAACTTGATGAGGTAACGGTACCTCCTCCCTTATTGGAAAGTAGTTCATCACAGAAATCAGTTCCTGTGACAAATACACCAATTAGTGAGGAAGCTAATGATATTGATCATGAAACTTCAGATCAAGTGTCTACTGAACCTCGTAGGTCTACCAGAGTAAGATCCGCACCAGAGTGGTACGGTAATCCTGTTCTGGAAGTCATGTTACTTGACCATGATGAACCTACGAACTATGAGGAAGCGATGATGAGCCCAGATTCCGCAAAATGGCTAGAGGCCATGAAATCTGAGATGGGATCCATGTATGAGAACAAAGTATGGACTTTGGTTGACTTGCCGGTTGATCGGCAAGCCATTGAGAATAAATGGATTTTTAAGAAGAAGACTGATGCTGGAGGTAATGTAACTGTCTATAAAGCTCGACTTGTTGCGGAAGGTTTTCGACAAGTTCAAGGGGTTGACTACGATGAGACTTTCTCACCCGTAGCGATGCTTAAGTCTGTCTGAATCATGTTAGCGATTGCCGCAATTTATGATTATGAAATTTGGCAGATGGATGTAAAAATTGCATTCCTGAATGGATTTCTGGAAGAAGAGTTGTATATGATGCAACCGGAGAGTTTTGTAGATCCTAAGGGAGCTAACAAAGTGTGCAAGCTCCAGCGATCAATCTATGGTCTGGTGCAAGCCTCTCGGAGTTGGAATAAACGCTTTGATAGTGTGATCAAAGCATATGGTTTTATACAGACTTTTGGAGAAGCCTGTATTTACAAGAAAGTGAGTGGGAGCTCTGTAGCATTTCTAATAATATATGTGGATGACATATTGTTGATTGGAAATGATATAGAATTTCTGGATAGCATAAAAGGATACTTGAATAAAAGTTTTTCAATGAAAGACCTCGGTGAAGCTGCTTACATATTGGGCATTAAGATCTATAGAGATAGATCAAGACACTTGATTGGACTTTCACAAAGCACGTACCTTGATAAAGTATTGAAAAGGTTCAATATGGAATAGGAGAAGAAAGGGTTCTTGCCTGTATTACAAGGTATAAAGTTGAGTCAGACTCAATGCCCGACCACTGCAGAAGATAGAGAGAAAATGAAAGGAGTTCCCTATGCTTCAGCCATAGGCTCTATCATGTATGCAATGCTGTGTACTAGACCTGATGTGTGCCTTGCTATTAGTTTGGCAGGGAGGTACCAAAGTAATCCAGGAGTGGGTCACTGGACAGTGGTCAAGAACATCCTGAAATACCTAAAAAGGACTAAGGATATGTTTCTCATATATGGAGGTGACAAAGAGCTAGTCGTAAATGGTTACGTCGATGCAAGCTTTGACACTGACCGGACGATTCTAAATCGCAAACCGGATACGTATTTTTATTAAACGGTGGAGCTGTAAGTTGGTGCAGTTCTAAACAAAGTGTCATGGCGGGATCTACATGTGAAGCGGAGTACATAGCTGCTTCAGAAGAAGAAAATGAAGGAGTCTGGATGAAGGAGTTCATTTCCGATCTAGGTGTTGTACCTAGTGCATCGGGACCAATGAAGATCTTCTGTGACAATGTTGGTGCAATTGCCTTGGCAAAGGAATCCAGATTTCACAAGAGGACCAAGCACATCAAGAGACGCTTCAATTCCATTCGGGACCAAGTCCAAGTGGGAGACATAGAGATTTGCAAGATACATACGGATCTGAATGTTGCAGACCCATTGACTAAGCCTCTCTCACGAGCAAAACATGATCAGCACCAAGAGTCCATGGGTGTTAGAATCATTACTATGTAATCTAGATTATTGACTCTAGTGCAAGTGGGAGACTGAAGGAAATATGCCCTAGAGGCAATAATAAAGTTATTATTTATTTCCTCATATCATGATAAATGTTTATTATTCATGCTAGAATTGTATTAACCGGAAACATGATACATGTGTGAATACATAGACAAACATAGTGTCACTAGTATGCCTCTACTTGAACTAGCTCATTGATCAAAGATGGTTATGTTTCCTAACCATAGACATGTGTTGTCATTTGATTAATGGGATCACATCATTAGGAGAATGATGTGATTGACTTGACCCATTCCGTTAGCTTAGCACTTGATCGTTTAGTATGTTGCTATTGCTTTCTTCATGACTTATACAAAGTTCCTGCAATTATGAGATTGTGCAACTCCCGTTTACCGAAGGAACACTTTGTGTGCTACCAAACGTCACAACGTAATTGGGTGATTATAAAGGTGCTCTATAGGTGTCTCCAAAGGTACATGTTGAGTTGGCATAATTTGAGATTAGGTTTTGTCACTCCGATTGTCGGAGAGGTATCTTTGGGCCCTCTCAGCAATACTCATCACCTAAGCCTTGCAAGCATTGTAACTAATGAGTTAGTTATGAAATGATGTATTACAGAACGAGTAAAGAGACTTACCGGTAACGAGATTGAACTAGGTATTGGATACCGACGATCGAATCTCGGGCAAGTAACATACCGATGACAAAGGGAACAACGTATGTTGTTATGCGGTTTGACCGATAAAGATCTTCGTAGAATATGTAGGAACCAATATGAACATCCTGTTTCCGCTATTGGTTATTGACCGAGAATAGTTCTAGGTCATGTCTACATAGTTCTCGAACCCGTAGGGTCCGCACGCTTAACGTTACGATGACAGTTTTATTATGAGTTTATAAGTTTTGATGTACCAAAGGTTGTTCGGAGTACCGGATGTGATCACGGACATGACGAGGAGTCTCGAAATGGTCGAGACATAAAGATTGATATATCGGACGGATATATTTGGACACCAGAAAGGTTCCGGATGAGATTGGGACTATACCGGAGTTCCGGGAGGTTACCGGAACCCCCCGGTAAGTGTATGGGCCTTATTGGGCCTTAGTGGAAGAGAGGGAGAAGGAGCAAAGGAGGGGGCGCCCCCCCCCAAGCCCAATCCGAATTGGGAGGGGGGCTGGGCTCCCCCTTTCATTCTTCCCTCCCCTCTCTTCCTACCCTCTCCTACTCCTAATAGGAAAGGGGGGCCAAACCTACTTGGAGTAGGTTTGCCCCCCCTAGGGCGCGCCTCCCCTCTTAGCCGGCCCCCTCCTCCTCTCCCCCTTTATATACGGAGGAGGGGGGAACCCCATAGACACAGAAGTTGATCTACGGATCGTGCCTTAGCCGTGTGCGGTGCCCCCCTCCACCATATTCCACCTCGGTCATATCGTCGTGGAGTTTAGGCGAAGCCCCGCGCTGGTAGAACATCATCATCGTCACCACGCCATCGTGCTGACGGAACTCATCCCCGACGCTTTGCGGATTGGAGCCCGGGGAACGTCATCGAGCTGAACGTGTGCTGAACACGGAGGTGCCGTACATTCGGTGCTTGGATCGGTCGAATCGTGAAGACGTACGACTACATCAACCACGTTGTCATAACGCTTCCGCTTACGGTCTACGAGGGTACGTGGACAACACTCTTCCCTCTCGTTGCTATGCCATCACCATGATCTTGCGTGTGCGTAGGAATTTTTTTGAAATTACTACGTTCCCCAACAGAAATCATGTTGCAATTAATCATGTGAACTTGATATGTGTTCGATATTTTGATGGTATGTATGTTGCCATTCTCTTAGTGGTGTCATGTGAATGTCGACTACATGACACTTCACCATATTTGGGCCTAAGAGAATGCATTGTGGAGTAGTTATTAGATGGTGGGTTATGAGAGTGACAGAAGCTTAAACCCCACTTTATGCGCTATTCCGTAAGGGACCGATTGGATGCAAAAGTTTAATGCTATGGTTAGAATTTATTCTTAATACTTTTCTCATAGTTGCAGATGCTTGCGAGAGGGTTAATCATAAGTAGGAGGTTTGTTCAAGTAAGAACAGCACCTAAGCACCGGTCCACCCACATATCAAATTATCAAAGTACCAAACACGAATTAAGCCAACAAGATAAAGGTGACTAGATGAAATTCCCATGTACCCTCAAGAACACTTTGCTTATTATAAGAAACCATTTTGGCCTATCCTTTGTCTCAAAAGGATTGGGATACCTTGCTGCACTTTATTACTACTATTGTTTCTTGCTTGTTAAAAATTATTTTGCAACCAAACTACTCCGCTACTTGCAATTTTAGCACTTGCAGACATTACTTTGCTAAAAACCACTTGTCATTTCCTTCTGCTCCTCGTTGGGTTCGACACTCTTACTTATCAAAAAGAGCTACAATTGACCCCATACACTTGTGGGTCATCATGTGCCCACACCCTGATAGTAGCCGCAAGTATGTCGTCTCAGGCCACGGTCAGATGAGCACAGCGTACAGCAACTAAGACCCGAGTTTCCCCGGGGGAAGACGAACACGGCTCTAGTTTGGACTAGCACCATCAGCACTGGCCCCACCCGTAAGTAGAATAACAAACCTCGGGTACCGCTAACTCCCTATGCGCCAAATTTATTATCATGTTTAGTTATTATGTTGGGCAAATGGTAAAACCAGTGTTGGGTATTGCTGGAGGAGTTTTATTCAAAGCGAATTGTCAAGGGGGGCCCATAAACCCCAACTGTGTTAGGAATGCAAAATCAAGGAACATAACACCAGTACGACAGAAACTTGGGCGGCAAGAGTGGAACAAAACACCAGGCAAAAGGCCAAGCCTTCCACCCTTTACCACGTATATAGATGCATTAATTAAATAAGAGATATTGTGATATCCCAAGATATCTATGATATCCATGTCCCAACATGGAACAACCTGCAACTGCACCTGCAACTAGCAACACTGTAAGAAGGGCTGAGCAAAGGGTAACATAGCCAAACAACGGTTTGCTAGGAGGTTGGAAGAGGTTAGAGGTTGTCATGGCAATTTGGGAGGCTTGAAAAACAAGTGGGAGGTAGCGCAACATAGCGATTGCATCGAGACAACTAGCATAGCAAAGATAGTAGTGAGATCCAAGGTGACGGTCATCTTGCCTTTAATCCCGCTAGGAAGAAGAACGGGTCCACGAAGAAGACGAATGGGCACCGTCGAACGAATCCTCACAATCGCAACGTTACTGGGACTAGATAAGAAGCAACACCGGAAAGAAACAAACAACATGGTAAACAAACATCATGTAAACATGCATGATGCACATCAAGTATGATGCATGTCCGGTTTAAATATGCATGGCAATGCAAAGTGTACAAACAACACTACATTTTATGTGGAGCTCAATATGCAACGAGTTGCATATTGACTAAACACCACATTGACATATTTAGTTTAATCTCGTTTAAGCTACCCAACAATATTAAATGTTGATAAACATGGCAATAGGGTGAACATACATGAACTACCTATCTAAGCAAATTTCAATGGGGCCGGAAACAACAAACAACACTTCCAGAAATTCCCCATATGCATATTTGGAATTTGCTACTGTTCTGCTCTAAACCATATTTTTAGAGTTATTAAACAGGAAAATAAAGTGCATCATGTAAATCTATGCATTTTTCAGCCCCTTTTACATATAAAGTTTATTAAATTCGGAGCTACGGTTATTTAGTTATGAACTACATCATTTTAATATGGCATTTATGCAAATTAAATGCAAACAACATTTAAACATGGATGAAAGTTGCATACTACGAAACTAGATGAAATTCTAAGCATTTTACATATATAAATTATTTACATATGATGCACGGTTCTGGAGTTATTATATGCATGGAATGCAAGTGGTTTTCTGGAAAATTGTAATTCTTTGGAATAATTGAGAAAATCGCCAGCCAGGAAAAAAAGGAACCGGGCCAAAATAGTGGGCGGTTGGGCGCTCACCAAGGGCCTAGGCCCAGGTCTGTGGCGGCGGCTGAGGCACGGGCAGGCCGAAGAGGGGCTGCGCGAGCCGAGAAGCAGGAGCGGCTGGGCCCTGGGGCACCAGTGGGCTTGGCAAGATGGTGGCTGGCGATGCAGTCCACGCGACCGCTGCTGCTCGATCTGGAGAAGGGATGTACTGGTCCAACGGCTCTGCTCGGAGAGGTGACTGGCGGCGTTACACGGTTGAGGAGGTCTTGGTGGCCTTGGTCACTGGCAACGTGGCTAACAAGGTTGCCGTCGGGGAAGGCAAGGGGCGGCCTGGTCGAGACGATGCAAAGGATGGGTGCTGGCCTCGGCACGTCATGCGAGAGCGAGACAGGAAGCAGGGCACCAGCAACTTGACCCGGCGATGGAGCACGCTCGAGCGACCGGGATGGAGACTTGACGGCGGGATCCGACGAGGAGGCGTCGGAGATGTTAGGATCTGGGCTAGAGGCGGACGTTGGTGGCGTCCGCGAGCGGTGGTCGTTCCTGCAGTGGTGAAGTGCAGAGAGAGAGGGAGATCGTGAGAGAGAGAGAGAGATCAAAGGGAAGGAGAAAAAGCAGTAGTGGCAGAAGGGAAGGAGACATGCAGCCTGGTGGTGCTGTTGCTCCGGAGATTGGACTCGCCGACTCAGCGTGCATGAGGTGGTCACCTCGATCCCGCATGGACCAAGCGCGGGGCTTCCTGCGGGAGAGCTCGAGAGGACGGGGCTCCGCTGGGACGAGGAGGTGCACGGCTAGGAGAGCTCCAGGCGGAGTTGTTGTTGCTGCTTGCGGCAGCAGCCAGTTAAGAGGTTGGGCAGACAAGCGAGCTCGATTGGGTGGACGCGCACGCAAGACGAGGGAGGTGGCCGGAGGGCGAGAGAGGATCTAGATCTGGCACGGGCTCTGGTAGGTGGATTTTTGGATCGAGAGCGATCCCAAGGAAGAGAGTGGCGGCGGCCGACTAGGCAGGGGGAGGATTTCATGGATGGGACAACACCTAGGGTTTGCCTTGATTAAATAGGTAGGTGGGTTAGAAGGTGGACATATATTAGCCCCTCCGATTAAATTGGACGGTCGAGAAGAATAGACTAGTGAATTACAACAAAAAACCGACGATGTAGGGACGTTTGAGGATGGACTAGACCCATCGGTCACAACTGCCCGGTTTGGGTTCGGGAGAAGTTTTCGGACTAGGTTGCCAAGGTGGTCGGTGGCTGTGCAGAGAGGCTCAAACGGTCAGAAATAAAAGAATGGTTGCTCTCAAAAGGGACAACAACATAGGCAACTAGGAGAAGCGGGAACTAGAAACGGATGCAAGTTTTATGAAAACGTGTGAATGCAATGCACACAATGAAATGATGAAATGCAACAAGCAAAAATAAATCACACGTCGAAACTCGGAATAGCTGGAAGTCTTTTGGAGCGTCAGTCTCGGGGCATCACAACTCTCCCACACTAACAGAGGATCTCGACCCGAGATCCTAGGGATGGCACCGGAGAGAAGCGGAAAAGGAAGAGGTAAAACAAAGTTGCTTCTTTGGCAAACGAGTGAAATCACGAACCTTAGGGATTGCAAAAACTTGAAAGAAAGAATACAACAGAGACGAACAAGATTGCAAACAGTTCGTTGGACAAGAGTAACAAGGAATATGATTAGAACCAAGAGCTTAGGGGACAAGATAGATTTTGAAGCCACTCCAGTTAAAATTATATGGACAAGGAATAAGAATAAAGAATTTGGGCAGCACTCCAGTTGAAAAGAGAAGCAAGACTTGATAAGATGAAAGAACTTGAATGAGAACACAACACTCTGGTTAAATGGATAAGCAAGAAAATAACATGATCTTGACAAAACGAGGTGATGGGTGAAGAGAGCAACATCACAATGCCTCCAAAAACGAAAGAATAGAAGCTAGATTGTTGGGATAAAGGGACGGAGAAGAAAATGACAACTTCTGCCACAAATGAACTTGGAAAGCATCCTTGCAAAGAAGGATTGGACGGAGTTGTTGGAAAATCAATAACGAAAAGAACATCCTTGTTGTGGGTTTATGGAAAACATCACAACTTGAGGTGACAACCGGACACTAACGGAAGACAATTGATTGGTTGATATCAACAAAGAGATGGAAACTTCTTTCACCGCGAGAATAGGAGGAAACTTGGACTATCGATGGACACCACAATTAGTGACATTCCTTAGGGAAGGCTTTAAGTGAAATCTATACCAAGATAACACCAACGACGAAATTGTTTAGTTAAAAAGATCTCGTGAACGGATTGAAAATGATGGGTTTAAAATATCTCATTCCCAGCAACTTGTGAAGCATGTAACACGAAGGGAAATTGTCAAGAGTGACATAACACCACCTCAAAAGATAAGGTTGAAATAATTGCACTTCGAAATGCAAGACGAAGAATACTTGAGATCCTCCAACAAGAATGTTGAAGAACACTTCGAGAATGAATTAAATCTTAACAACCCACCATGAAGAAACTCTAGAAGAACTCCGGATAAAAAGGATAATTAGGGAAGAATTGAAGGTTGAACAAGAATTGTAGCCTTGCAATGATTTAGATGGAGCTTCGTGACGAGACATCCGAGAAAACTTGGAACTCTGGAAAATAAAGGTGAGCAACTTCAATCGAGAATTGATACCACGAATGAACTCCGGAGGAAGGAATTAAATCACGTCGAGGGAAAACAAGAATAAGGATTATGTCATGCTTACCCTTCACCATCTTAAATTGATGACAAGCAACAAATAGGCATGCTATTTATTCTCGTTGAAAGGATTAAGAGAGATATAGCGCAAACTTGAATAAGATCTTCAATAAACCACTGGTAGGAATTGAAAATGAACGTAGCAAAGGGATGAATCACCGGGAAGAATTAGAAAGCGAACGAAGATACTTGGGGAATTTAGATACAAAAGGATGAAGAGATCACGAGCTGACTTGAGAATACTTGAGTGATGCACGTGTAAGATTTGGAGAACAAGAGTTGAAAGCTGAGAATGAATAATTATGAGATGATGGGCTCCGTAGAATCAAACTGAAAAGACTCCTGAATTGCTCCGGATGGGTGAAAAGAATTCTCACAATCGAAAACAATTATGAGAGGATGGCATAAAGCTAGAACCATGAATCTTCGAGAGAACGGACCAAGACTCAAGAGAAATTCTTCTTTCGGTCTTCAAAATCCAAGAATGACGATGAGAAACACCACCATGAATTGTTGGGGCACTCCAGAATGAAGAATAGAAAGGTTGAACCAACAATGAAAAGAATTTAAAAGATCATGGAGAAAGACATATCTCTGGGTAAGATCCTGGGAAAATTAGAAGAGTCAGGTAAGATCCTGGGAAAATATCTCTGGGTTAGGGCCCACTTAAATGAAACACTGTTGAAGTGATTTTTTTAAAATAGAGATTGCACCGGTTAAATTAAATGGCTTGAATGAGATAACAACCTCGAAATAACTTGAACGAATTAAGAATGGAAACATGAATCTTTAAAGATATCTTTTACAATCCGGATATGAATAGAGAGAAGTGAATAAATAAGAGAGCAACGGATAAGAAATGTTCACATGGGAAAGCCTGTCAACAAAAGGAAGAGATGTGATCAACACCGAAGCTTGAATTTAATCCACCAGAGAAGAAAATGAGAATGAAGACTGATAAACTTGTAACTCCTGAGCATCTTCGAATCGCCGGTGAACTTGGAAGAAAAGGATGACGAAACTTCACACGAATAAAAGAATACATGATTAAGGATTTGACTTTTTGAAGAAGAAGGGTGGGAGGGTGGAAAAAAATAAAGACAACTTGGGATGGATGGAACGGACAATCCTCAGGCCTCTCAACGGCGCTCGTATGGAATAACTTGAAGAGAAGTGCACCGGTTAAAAAAATTGCCATGACAATCTCAATGATCAAGAAGGATGAGCGCTCCCATAGAAACATGAGAACACCACTTAAGAAAAGGTATGGAATCAACACTTGACACCGAAGCAACTCGAATACCACAACTCAAAACAAAACAAAGGATTTGGCTTGTGGAATAAGCCGGAACAAACATATGATAGAGATTTCGTCCGAAATTTTCATGGTGGGGCCCACACGGGCTCGATTGTACAACACCATCATGTACATGGTAGTGCACATGACATACGATGCGTCCCCGAGTCAGCATAGCCAAGGACTCTTTAAGACACAACAAGACCACTGTAAAATCAGTCGTGGATAGGCAGACCACTAGGCGTCAAACCCCAGTCTCACATCATGCATCTGTCGGAAAGATATCCTAGGTAACTACTTGAATTCCCACCTATGAACTCCCAAAACTTTCTGGTTATCCAATCTAGTGTTGGGGATACAAGGAGGCACAAATATCTCACACAACTAACAAATCCTACACTCCAACTGTATCCATATGTTAACACATAACCAAGAAAACCTCGGAAATTATGTACGTCAGACCTTCAAACACACAACAATACTAGTCATGGAAGATCATCCATGCTATCTCCTCCAATACTGGGATAAGTCATGGCACTATTTATCACCATGAAAAGTATGGAAGCATTTTTATGTCGTCGTCCTCTGGTATTCCGGAACTGAAACGTTAGCACTATGACGAAAAGACCTTGGAGCTCAACTCCCCGGGTCCAATCCATACAACCGGGAGGCACCAAGACAGAATTCCCATCACATCGATATCGCAACGATTCCAACAATACCCTCTTGATCCTAAAAAAATTGAGTGAAAAATAGGAGAGTGAAGTCAAAATATCTACGTCACAAGTCCTCACCAGAGTGACGAAGGGGCTGAGGAGTAAAAACAATTCCTACTCTCTTATATAACTAGACTCAAAATAGTTTTTGTTCCTAGACTCAACAACAGCAGCGGTTCAATCAATCAAGGGGCTCCTAAGGTTGGTAGGGCTCTGATACCAACTTGTGGCGCCCAAGATGCGATTCTATCCCAATCACGTGATGAATTCATGATTGGGGCACAATCACATTTCAAGTGTATAACAAGGCGGATATCATTACAACATACCATGTACTGAGTAGGTAAGAATACAAGATAAATGCTTACACTCACCACAAGCTACAACATTCATACAACAGTACATCAATACATAGCAATCATTATACAGAAGAGTAGGATCCGACTACGGATGAAAGCAAACGTAAAAGAAGAACGACATCCACCCTGCTAGCCCAGGCTCCCGACCCCGAACCTATATCCCTTGATCAAAGAAGAAGCAGAAGAAGAACTCCAAACAAGCAAGCATCGCACTCGCGTCAGATCATCGCATTACCTGTAACTGCAATTGTTGTTGTAGTAATCTGTGAGCCACAAGGACTCAGCAATCCCATTACCATGGGTATCAAGACTAGCAAAGCTTAATGGGTATGGAATGGGTAAGTGATGAGACTGCAGCAAGCGACTAAGCATTGTATGGTGGCTAACTTACGAGTACATGAATAAGATGAGAAACTACGCAAACGGTCACAAACTAGTAATGATCAAGAGGTGATCCTGAACTACTTATGTTCAAACATAACCCCACCATGTTCTCTTCTCGACTCACTCGAAAAGAGACAGACACGGTTACACACGCGGGTGGTGTATTTTAATTCGGATCTGGTATCAAATTCTCTACAACCAGATATTAAAAACTCCCATCTGCCACATAACCGCGGGCACGACTCTCGAAAGTTTAAACCCTGCAGGGGTGTCCCAACTTAGCCCATGACAAGCTCTCACGATTAACGGAGCAAAATCCTCCTCCCGGAACAACCCGATCAAACTCAGAATCCCGGTTCACAAGACATTTCGACAATGGTAAAACAAGTCTAGCAAGACTTCCCGACGTGCCAACACCCTGATAGTAGCCGCACGTATCTCATCTCAGGCCACGGTCGGATGAGCACAGCGTATAGCAACTGAGATGTAGCGCCCCGGATTCGATGCGCCAGGTGTCTGCTAGTTATTCATCGGCGTTGCCATGTCATTTGATTGTGTGTTGCATTTTTCCATGTCGTCATGTGCATCTCATTTTGCATACGTGTTCGTTTCATGCATCCGAGCATTTTCCCCGTTGTCCGTTTTGCAATCCGGCACTCCTATGTCCTCCGGCGTCCCCCTTTTGTCTCCTGTTGTGAGCGGGTGTTAAACTTTCTCGGAGTGGCTCGAGGTTTGCCAAGCGGCCTTGGTATAGCACCGGTAGACCGCCTATCAAGTTTCATGCCATTTGGAGTCCTTTTGATACTCCAACGGTTAATCGGGTAACCGTAAAAGCCTCTTTTGTCTTGCAGCCCAACACCCCTGCAAAGTGGCCCATAACCCATCCAAACCCGCTCCATGCTCTCGGTCGTTCGATCACGATCGTGTGGGCGAAAAACCGCACCTTATTTGGACTCTTCTAGCTCCCTCCAGCTATAAATATGTCTTCTCCTCCAAAATCCCGGGTCCCGAAACCCTAGCTTCTTCCTCCTCCAGACGCCGGACATGTCCGCGCCCCACCGGACATGTCCGCCCGTGCCCGCAGCCAATCATGGCTTCCCACGTGGCCCTCCGCCGGCGGCCGCCGCCGGCGGCCCATGGGGCCCAGGCCAGGCCCGCCCGGGCCCGTGCGCGTCGCGTCGCATCGCTGCCCGACGCCTTCGGCCTCCTCCGCTGTTGGCGCCTCCCCGCCGCCCAGCTTCCTCTGTCGGTGTCGTGGTTCTAAGCCTGATAGTAGAGTGGGGGTAGGTATGGAGAGGCAAGGTCCTAGCTATGGAGAGGTTGTAAACACAAGGGATGTACGAGTTCAGGCCTTCTCGGAAGAAGTAAAAGCCCTACGTCTCGGAGCCCAGAGGCGGTCGAGTGGATTATGTGTATATGAGTTACAAGGTGCCGAACCCCTCTACCTGTGGAGGGGGGGTGGCTTATATAGAGTGCGCCAGCACCCCTGCCAGCCCACGTAGGAGAGGGTTTAAGGTGAGTTAAGTCTGGGGCGTTACTGGTAACGCCCCACATAAAGTGTCTTTACTATCATAAAGTCTACTTAATTACAGGCCGTTGCAGTGCAGAGTGCCTCTTGACCTTCTGGTGGTCGAGTGAGTCTTCGTGGTCGAGTCCTTCAAGTCAGTCGAGTGAGTCCCTCGTTGGTCGACTGGAAGGTGACCTCTTCTAAGGGTGTCTTTGGGCAGGGTACTTAGATCAGGTCTGTGACCCTACCCTAGGTACATGACCCCATCAGCCGGCGCCGCCATCATCATGGCGCCGCCCGTCGCCCGCCTCTCACCGGTCCCGGCAACCTTCGCCCGACGCCGCCGCCTTGTCCAGCTGCTGCCGCCTTCTGCCGGAGATCGCCGCCCTCGGCTTCCGCGCCACCGCGCCGGAACCGCTTCGCCGGCGCCCGGCCACCCGCCGACCGCGTCCCCGCGCCACCCCTCGCCGGGATCCTGCCGGATCCGGCGAGATCCGGCCCGGATCCGTCCTCCCTGACCTCTCCCCGCAGCTCCGGCGTCTTCCCCGTCAACTCCGGCGAGTTCTCCGACGAATCTCGGGATCCGTGCCCCGAAACCCTAGATCTGTTTTCGGGAGGTGATATTTTGTCTAAGTCCTTATTCCCCTGATAATTTCATGTCATGTTCAACGCATCATAACTCCATGCATACTGCTCCGTTTCGTGCGTATGATATATCAAAATGTTCATCAGGAGATGCTCTACATTTTGTTCCATTATGCCATGCTTGTTTGAGTTCATCTTGATGCCCTAATCATCGTTGCAAGAGTGTTATATGATGTTAATCTGCTGAAACTGTTATAACTTGGTGATTTGTCATTTTTGTTGCATTTGATGTGTGCATCCTATGAGGTTGATGTCTACATGTGTTTTATGATACATCATGCCATCTTTACAGAGGTGCCATCCATGTATTTTTGTGAGTTGTGTAGTGAGTGCATCAAGCTTATTAAGTAGGGTACTTGCTGTTACTGTTTTGCTAGGCTGAATCTGTTATTTCGTGATGCTATGTAAACCTGCTGCTACAAGTCATTCTATGCATAGTCTGGAGAGGTTCACTAAGGATGTTTTGTTATACATGTCATGATCTATCCATCCATGCCCCTGGTTGCATTTATAGCTTGTTGTAGATTGTTATCATGCTCCAAAGTTGCTAAATAATGTTGTTGTCAGCCTGTTAACATTAAGTTCAGTTTTGCCATGTGTTTTGCTAGTGATCCATGCACCCTATGAACTTTATCTTGCCATGCTTAGCTTCATAAACATGTCTTCTTACTGTTTGTCTCCTTGTAATGCCATGTATTGCTCTATGGTGAGTGGTACAAGCTCACCAACATGCCTACTTATCGTTGTTCCTGCCATGTTTGAATCTGTCATATCATTTTCCATGTTTACATGGCTGCCATCTTATTTTCTGATCCTTTTTGGCTCATGGTCATTAAAGGACTTCTGTTCTATGAATTTAGTAGGTTCATGCCATGCCTTTGTTTGCCATGATAAGTTCCTGTAGCATGTTGTTTGATAGCTCTAAACATTGCAACCTGATTTTATTTCTGCCAAGTCTGTAAACTGTTATTATTTGCAATCTTGCCATGTCTTTTTGAGCATGTTCTAGTGATTTCTGGAGATAGCTCAGTGTTCATGTTTTGTAACGCATTACCTGTACATCATGCCCATGCCTTTTGTTATCATGGTGAGCTGCTGTAGCATATTGTTTTGATGTTTGCAATATGCCTAGTTGCTGTTTTGGACAGCTTGTCCTTTAAACTTGTATAGAGTATGTGTTGAACCGTTGCTCCGTTTTGAGTGTGCTCTATATGAAACTTGCTTGATTTTGCATGTAGCTTCATATTATCATATTTCATCCTTGTTTTGAGGTGTTTGCTTGATGTTTGTATGCATTTTGCATCAATGCCATGTTTAACTTGTTTTGCTCATATCTTCTAGGCCGTAGCTCCGAACTAAATAAACTTTATATGTAACTTGACTAGAATTTCGTGTAGATCATCTTGGTGCATCTTAACTTGCTGTTTAACAATTTGAACATAAGGTTTATTCAGATCTGGACCAATTTCGAAATTTGCATATGAGGACTTACCGGAATTGTCATATGTTGTTCCCGTCCTCATTTAAACTTGCTTTGATGTGTGGCCCTTGTATGCATCATCTATTGCCATGAGTAGCTTCATGTAGCCTTGTCATGCATCATGCTTGTTGTGCATCATGTCTTGTCTATGTGTAGTGTGTTTATCATGTTGTGTGCTTCTTCTCGATAGTTCCCGTTTTCGTTGCGATCGTGAGGATTCGTTCGTCTACGCTTGGTTCGTCTTCGTGGCTTCATCTTCTTCATGGACTCGTTCTTCTTCCTAGCGGGATTTCAGGCAAGATGACCGCTACCCTGGATCTCACTACTATCATTGCTATGCTAGTTGCTTCGTTCTATCGCTATGATGCGCTACCTATCTTTTGTTCTTCAAGCCTCCCAAATTGCCATGTGAGCCTCTAACCTTTTTCACCCTTCCTAGCAAACCATTGCTTGGCTATGTTACCGCTTTGCTCAGCCCTCTTATAGCGTTGCTAGTTGCAGGTGAAGTTGAAGATTGCCCCATGATGGACAGGATTATGTTGGGATATCACAATATCTTTTATTTAATTAATGCATCTATATACTTGGTAAAGGGTGGAAGACTCTGCCTTATGCCTGGTGTTTTGTTCCACTCTTGCCGCCCTAGTTTCCGTCATATCGGTATTATGTTCCCGGATATTGCGTTCCTTACGCGGTTGGGTGATTTATGGGACCCCCTTGACAGTTCGCTTTAAATAAAACTCCTCCAGCAAGGCCCAACCTTGGTTTTACCATTTGCCTCACCTAGCCCTTTTTCACTTGGGTTTCCGGAGCCTGAGGGTCATCTTTATTTTAGCCCCCCCGGGCCAATGCTTGTCTAAGTGTTGGTCCAAACCGAGCGATGTTCGGCGCCCCCTGGGCAACCAGGGTCTATGCCAAACCGTCGTCTGGCTCATCCGGTGTGCCCTGAGAACAAGATATGTGCAGCTCCTATCGGGGTTTGTCGGCACATCCGGGCGGCTTTGCTGGTCTTGTTTTACCATTGTCGAAATGTCTTGTAAACCGGGATTTCGAGTCTGATCGGGTCTTCCTGGGAGAAGGTATATCCTTCGTTGATCGCGAGAGCTTATCATGGGCTAAGTTGGGACACTCCTGCAGGGTATAATCTTTTGAAAGCCGTGCCCACGGTTATGTGGCAGATGGGAATTTGTTAACGTTCGGTTGTAGATAACTTGACACCAGATCCGAATTAAAACGCATCAACCGCGTGTGTAGCCGTGATGGTCTCTTTTCGGCGGAGTCTGGGAAGTGAACACGGTTTTGGGTTATGTTTGACGTAAGTAGGAGTTCAGGATCACCTCTTGATCATTGCTAGCTTCACGACCGCTTCGTTTGCTCTCTTCTCACTCTTATTTGTGTATGTTAGCCACCATATATGCTTAGTCGCTGCTGCAACCTCACCACCTTACCCCCTTCCTTTCCCATTAAGCTTTGCTAGTGTTGATACCCATGGTAATGGGATTGCTGAGTCCTCGTGGCTCACAGATTACTACAACAACAGTTGCAGGTACAGGTTATGCGATGATCCTGACGCGAGAGCGATGTTTGCCTGTTTGGAGTTCTTCTTCTGCTTCTTTGATCAGGGGATAGGTTCCAAGTCGGCAGCCTGGGCTAGCAGGGTGGATGTCATTTGAGTTTCTGTTTGTGTTTCATCCGTAGTTGGATGGTGCTCTTATGTATTGTGATGTTGTAATCGTGTGGCATTGTATGCCTTGTATGTAACCCCATCTATTATGTAATGTTGATGTAATGATGTAACGCCCCAGATTCGATGCGCCAGGTGTCTGCCAGTTATTCGCCGTCGTTGCCATGTCATTTGCTCGTGTGTTGCATTTTATCATCTCATCATGTGCATTTCATTTTTCATACGTGTTCATCTCATGCATCCGAGCATTTTTCCCGTTGTCCGTTTTGCAATCCGGCGCTCCTATGCCCTCCGGCGTTCCCCTTTTCGTCTCCTGTTGTGAGTGGGTATTAAACTTTCTCAGAATGGCCCGAGGTTTGCCAAGTGGCCTTGGTATAGCACTGGTAGACCTCCTGTCAAGTTTCGTGCCATTTGGAGGTCGTTTGGTACTCCAACGGTTAACCGGGTAACCGTAAAGCCTCCTTCTCTTTGCAGCCCAACACCCCTTCCAAAGTGGCCCAAAACCCATCAAACTCCCCTCCATGCTCTCGGTCGTTCGATCACAATCGCGTGGCCAAAAACCGCTCCTCATTTGGACTCTCCTAACTCCCTCTACCTATAAATATGCCCTCTTCCCCGAAATTCGCAGATGAAACCCTAGCAACTCCTCCCCGCGCCGCCGGACATGTCCATCCGCGCCGGACATGTCCGCCGGACGCGTCGTCCGAGCCAATCAGAGGCCGCCACCTCATCCTCCGCCGCCCCGCGCCCAATCCCGCTTTGGCCATGTGTCGCCGCCGCCGAATTCCTCCGCGCGCCGCCACCCGGGGCCCAGATCCGGCCCGGCCCCCGGGTCGAACCGGGCCGCGTCGGGCCCGCAGCCGCCGTTGTTGTTCACCGGACTCGTCGCCGCTCCGCTGCCCGCTGGCGCCTGCGCCGCCGCCTCGTCCCGGCCGCTCTCGCACACCCCGCGCCGCCAGCCGTCGCCTCCTCTCGGCCGGCTCCGCCCAGCCCGCCGCCGCGGGGCCGCGGGCCCTCCGCCGCCGCCGCGCCGGATCCGGCCGGGTCCACCTCGTCTCCACCCCCTCCGGTGCCTCTCCGGCTCTCTTCTTCATCTCCAGCGAACCTCGAGGACCGTGCCCGATCTGGATCTGTGAGGTGAAATATGCCTAAGTCCCCAGATTCAGTAATTTTCATGCCCTGTTTGACCTGCTGTATCTCTGCATCTGTAGCTCCGTTTTGTGCGTTTAATATGTCAAATTGTTCGAATCGACAAGTAGATCATTTAATTCCATTGCATCATATTCATTTGAGGTCATCTTGATGCTTAAATCGTCGTTGTAAGAGTGCTTCGTGATGTTTTCTGCTGTCAGTTAACAGAACGAGCTCTTTTGTCATTTTTGCCATGATTGATGTGTGCATCCTATGAGGTTGATGTCTTCATGTGTTTTGAACTATGCCATGTCTTATTTACAGAGATGCTTACCATGTATTTTTGTGATCAATGTGGTGACTAGCACAAGCATGCAAACTAGGCATCGTGATGTTGCTGATTTTAGTCCCTGTTCTGCTGTTATTTTGATGCCATGTAAACTTGATGCTACAGAGAGATCCATGCATATTTTGAGATACTTCAGTAAGGGTGTTTTGAACATATGGTTTCTGTCTATCCATTCATGCCCTTTGTTACAATTATGGAGTAGTCTAGCATGTCATTTGAGTGCTCTACTTTTTCTTCAAAATGTTTCCTGGCAGATTGTTTACATGTTATTCCATTTGGCCAAGCTTGCTATAGTTGATCCTAGCATACTATAGACTTGTTCTTGACTTGGTTTGTTTCACAAACATGTCTTCTTGATGATTCTGTGCTTATCTTGTCATGCAATGACTTGTGGTGAGTGAATCGAGCTTGTTAATTAGGGTTCATGATGTTGCTGTTTTGCTAGGATGAATCTGTTATTTCGTGATGCTATGTAAACATGCTTCTACAAATCATTCTATGCATAATCTGGAGATGTTCTATAAACATGTTTTGATCTACATGTCATCCTCTATCCATCCATGCCCCTGGTTGCATTTATAGCTTGCTGTAGATTGTTCATATCTTGCTCCAAATTTGCTTGAAAATGTTGCTGTCAGCCTGTTAACATTAAGTTCAGTTGTTGCCATGTGTTTTCCTAGTGTTCCATGCACCCTATGACCTTGCTATTGCCATGCTTAGCTTCACAAACATGCCTTCTTACTGTTGGGTGCATTGTCATGCCATGTATTGCTCTGTAGTGAGTTGCACAAGCTCATTAACATGCCTTCATAATTCTGTTTCTGCCATGTTTGAATCTGTAATATAACTTGCTATGTTTACGTGGGTGCCATTATACCTTCTGATCCTTTTTTGCTTATGGTCACTAAGAGTCTTTTGATCTATGCATTTAGTAGATTCATGTCATGCCTTTGTTTGCCATGATAAGTTCCTGTAACATGTCGTTTGATAGCTCTAAACATTGCATCGTGATGTTATTTTCTGCAAAGTCTGAAATTGTTATTACTTGCAATATTACCATGTGTGTTTGAGCATGTTCTAGTGATTTCTAGAGATGGCTCAGTGTTCATGTTTTGTTGTGCTTTACCTGTACATCATGCCCATGCCTTTTGTTATTATGTTGGGGTGCTGTAGCATGTTGTTTTGATGCTTGCAATATGCCTAGTTGCTGTTTTGGACAGATTGTTGCTATAACTTGTATAGTGTGTGTGTGTTGAAATATTGCTCCGTTTTGAGTGTGCTCTATATGAAACTTGCTTGATTTTGCATGGAGTTTCATATTATCATGTTGCATCCATGTTTTGAGGTGTTTGCTTGATGTTTGAGTGCATTTTGCATCAATGCCATGTTTAACTTGTGTTGCTCATATCTTCTAGGTCGTAGCTCCGAACTAAATGAACTTTATATGTAACTTGACTAGAATCTCATGTAGATCATCCTTGTGCATCTTAACTTGATATTTAACTACTTGAACATAAGGTTTATTCAGATCTGTACCAATTTCGAAATTTGCATATGAGGACTTACCGGAATTGTTATATGTTGTTCCCGGCCTCATTTAAACTTGCCTTGATGTGTTGCTCTTGTTTGCATCATCCCTTGCCATGAGTAGCTTCATGTAGCCGTGCCATGCATCATGCTTGTTGTGCATCATGCCTTGTTCATGTCTGGTGTGTTCACTATGTTGTGTGCTTCTTTTCGATAGTTCCTGTTTCATTGCGATCGTGAGGATTCGTTCGTCAACGCTTGGTTCGGCTTCATCCGTTCGTCTTCTTCATGGACTCGTTCTTCTTCCTTGCGGGATTTCAGGCAAGATGACCGCTACCCTGGATCTCACTACTATCATTGCTATGCTAGTTGCTTCGTTCTATCGCTATGCTGCGCTACCTATTACCTGTTTATCGAGCCTCCCATATTGCCATGAACCTCTAACCTTTGACACCTTTCCTATGCAAACCGTTGTTTGGCTAGGTTACCGCTTTTGCTCAGCCCCTCTTATAGCATTGCTAGTTGTAGGTGAAGTTGAAGATTTCTCCATGGTGGACAGGATTTTGGTTGGGATATCACAATATCTCTTATATTATTAATGCATCTATATACTTGGTTAAGGGTGGAAGACTCGGCCTTTTGCCTGGTGTTTTGTTCCACTCTTGCCGCCCTAGTTTCCGTCATACCGGTGTTATGTTCCCGGATTTTGCGTTCCTTACGCGGTCGGGTGATTTATGGGACCCCCTTGACAGTTCGCTTTGAATAAAACTCCTCCCGCAAGGCCCAACCTTGGTTTTACCATTTGCCTCACCACCACCTATCCCTTTTCCTTGGGTCGGCCAACCCGAGGGTCATCTTTATTTTAGCCCCCCCCCCCGGGCCAGTGCTTGTCTAAGTGTTGGTCCGAACCGAGCGATGTCCGGCGCCCCCTGGGCAACCAGGGTTTATGCCAACCCGACGTCTTGCTCATCCGGTGTGCCCTGAGAAAGAGATATGCGCAGCTCCTATCGGGATTTGTCGGCACAGCGCGAGGCTTTGCTGGTCTTGTTTTACCATTGTCGAAATGTCTTGTAAACCGGGATTCCGAGTCTGATCGGGTCTTCCTGGGAGAAGGTCTATTCCTTCGTTGATCGCGAGAGCTTGTCATGGGCTAAGTTGGGACACCCCTACAGGGTATAATCTTTCAAAAGCCGTGCCTGCGGTTATAGGCAGATGGGAATTTGTTAATGTCCGGTTGTAGATAACTTGACACCAGATCCAAATTAAAACGCATCAACCGTGTGTGTAGCCGTGATGGTCTCTTCTCGGCGGAGTCCGGGAAGTGAACACGGTCTTTGGGTTATGTTTGATGTAAGTAGGAGTTCAGGATCACTTCTTGATCATTGCTAGTTGACGATCGTTCCTTTTTCTCTCTTCTCGCTCTTATTTGCGTATGTTAGCCACCATATCATGCTTAGCCGCTGCTGCAACCTCACCACTTTACCCCTTCCTTTCCTTTTAAGCTTTGCTAGTCTTCATACCCATGGTAATGGGATTGCTGAGTCCTCGTGGCTCACAGATTACTACAACAACAGTTGCAGGTATAGGTTATGCGATGTTCATGACGCGAGAGCGATGCTTGCTTGCGTTGAGTTCTTCTTCTACTTCTTCGATCAGGGATAGGTTCCAGGTCGGCAGCCTGGCTAGTAAGGTGGATGTTGTTTGAGTTTCTGTTTGTGTTCATCCGTAGTCAGATGATGCTCTGATGTATTGTGATGTTGTATTCATGTGGCTTTGTATGCCTCTTGTATGTATTCCCATCTATTATGTAATGTTGATGTAATGATATCCACCTTGCAAAAGCGTTTCAATATGCGGGTCTGTCCTTGGTGGGACCTTCGAGTTCCTTTTGGATAGGGTCGCATATTGGGCGTGATAAGTTGGTATCAGAGCCTCGACCAACCCTAGGAGCCCCCTTGATTGATCATGTAGTTTGGCCGTTGTTGAGTCTAGAAAAAAAACTGTTTTCGGAGTCTAGTTATATCGGAGAGTAGGAATTCTTTTTACTCCTCAGCCCCTTCGTCGCTCTGGTAAGGAATCTTGACGTAGGTGTTTTGAATTACTTCTCTTCCCCTTCAAATTTTCTTTAGGATCACGCAGTTGGTTTTCGATCGTTGGTTCTCAGCTCTTTTCATCCGGTGCATTTCTCGTCAAGTTGACTCGAGCCTCTTCATCTTTGAGTTCAATCCCCACTTGTCTTATTTTCCCACCCGCCCATCCCTTCTCTTCTCGGAACCGGAGTCCGTAATCGAGTATCCTTCCTACTCGTGTGAAGTCTTTGCTTTCTTTCCTCAATGATTTCAACCGGTGTTTTCTCTTCAAGATATCCATCGATTTCCCCTTCCAAGTTGCCTTTGTTTTTCCCGCCCTCCCACCCTTTTCTTCCCGGAGTCTGACTCTCTCTCGACCATCAATTTCATTCGTACAGAGCCTCTTCAGTCTTCCCTCATTTATCTCAACCGGTGAATTCTCGTCTCGGTGGACATTCTTCATCTTTTTTTCTTTTCGGTGGACTCAATTCAAGTTTTTTTCGGGTTGATCACATTCTTTTCCTTGGATCAAGTATTCTCCCAGCTCGTTCGTCTCTCGCCAATTTATCCTTCCGGAGTGTTCAAGACATCTCAAGAGATTCGTCCGTGTTCCAATTAATTCGAGGTTGTCACCTCATTCAAATATTTCAATTGTTCCGGTGCATCATCTATCTTTTCAAGAATCCTTTTCAACGGTGTTATCTCTTCAGTGGGC
This sequence comes from Triticum aestivum, assembly GCF_018294505.1. Taxonomy (NCBI): domain Eukaryota; kingdom Viridiplantae; phylum Streptophyta; class Magnoliopsida; order Poales; family Poaceae; genus Triticum; species Triticum aestivum. The sequence goes on from NC_057804.1 coordinate 452,593,607, forward strand.
CCTCACCCACAGGTCTTTTCCCAGGATCTTACCTGACTCTTCTAATTTCCCCAGAGTTATTCTCAATTCTTTTCAAGTGTGATGTAAGTATGAATTTCATCAGTCACATGTCTTCTCCAAGTTCGATTTCAAATCATTTTCATTGTTAGCTCAACCCCTTCACTTTTCATTCTCCCGGAGTATCTCAGCAATTTTGTTGATGTTTCTCGTCGTCATTTGAAGATAGAAGAAGAGTTTTTCCTCTAAACCTTGTCCGTCCTCCTGAAGATTCGTGGTTCTAGCTTCATGTTATCCTCTCATATTATTCCATTTGTCAGTTATTCCTTTTTCTCACCTATCCGGAGTATGTCATGAGTTGTTTTTCCATTCCTTTTCACCGGAGGCATCGTTCCAGAAGAATTCTTCGCCCTCATCATTCCAGTTTTCGTTCTCTAATTATCCCGGTGCTTCGTTCAAGTGTTCTTTAATCAGCTCATGATCTCCTTGTTCTTTTGCATCTAAATCCCCTCTTGTTTATTGGTTCTTCTAATTCTTTCCGGTGATTCAGTCTCTTTCATCAGTCATTTTCGAATTCTTACGGTGGTTCGTTCAAGATTCTTTTTCCTTGATTATCATTTTTTAATCCTTTGGTTCTTTTCAATCCTACCGGTGGTTCATGAAGACCTTCTCAAGTCTGCGATATGTCACTTCTCAATCCTTTTCAAGAAGAATAAGTAGTATGCAAATCCATTGCTTGTCATCAATTTAATTTGATGAAGGATAAGTATACAATAAATCTTATTCTTATTTCATCAAAGTGATTAATCCCTTCCTTCGGAGTTTGTTCTTTATGAATAAATTCTAGTTCCAAGTGTTTCCATCTTTTCTTTTCCCGGAGTTCAATTTCCACGGCCTTTTCGTCGGAACCTCCATCTAAATCATCGCAAGGCTTTAATCTTATTCTTTCCATCCTTATTCTATCTTATCATCCTTTTGTTACCGGAGTTCTTCATGGTGGTTCTTCATGATTTAATTTATTCTTCAAGAGTTCATCAAGATTTTGTTGGTGGAGTTCAAGTATCTTTTCGTCTCACATCTCGAAGTGTAATTAATTCTCCATATTCTTTTGAAGTGGAGTTTTGAATTTCTTCGTTCTTCTAAGCTATCCAATCATTTCCGTTTGTGGTCGGTTATCACCTCATAATTTTGACATGTTTTCCATAAGTCCACAACAAGCTTATTCTTTTCGTTGTTGATTTTTCTCAACAACTCCATTCAACCCTTCCTTCTAAGTTATTTTCATTCCTTTCTTCCAATTCTTCTGGAGGCATTGCATTGTTCATCTTGTCAAGTGATATCTCTTTGGGTGAAGCTCATGTTCTATTCTTTCCTTGTTCAACCGGAGTGCTGCCTAAATTCTTTCAGTCTTATTCGGTTCTCATCTCATTCTAACCGGAGTGGTTTCATAGTCTATCTGTTTCAGTGAGCTTTTGATTCTCGTCATTCTTGTCGTTCCTCTCTTATTCTCGAGTGCTCTCGATTCTTTGCTTCTTCTCTTGAGTTCTTGTTTCTCCTCTTCCTTTTTCCCTTCCGTCTCGGTCCTAAGATCTCGGGACGAGATCTCTTGTTAGTGGAGGAGTGTTGTAACGCCCCGGATTCGATGCGCCAGGTGTCTGCCAGTTATTCGCCGTCGTTGCCATGTCATTTGCTTGCGTGTTGCATTTTATCATGTCATCATGTGCATTTCATTTTGCATACGTGTTCGTCTCATGCATCCGAGCATTTTCCCCGTTGTCCGTTTTACAATCCGGCGCTCCTATGCCCTCCGGCGTTCCCCTTTTTGTCTCCTGTTGTGAGTGGGTATTAAACTTTCTCGGAATGGCTCGAGGTTTCCCAAGCGGCCTTGGTACAGCACTGGTAGACCGCCTGTCAAGTTTCGTGCCATTTGGAGGTCATTTGGTGCTCCAACGGTTAACCGGGTAACCGTAAAGCCTCCTTCTCTTTGCAGCCCAACACCCCTTCCAACGTGGCCCAAAACCCATCAAACTCCCCTCCATGCTCTCGGTCGTTCGATCACGATCGCATGGCCGAAAACCGCTCCTCATTTGGACTCTCCTAACTCCCTCTACCTATAAATACGCCCTCTTCCCCGAAATTCGCAGATGAAACCCTAGCAACTCCTTCCCGCACCGCCGGACATGTCCATCCGCGCCGGACATGTCCGCCGGATGCGTCGTCTGAGCCAACCAGAGGCCGCCACCTCATCCTCCGCCGCCCCGCGCCCAATCCCGCTTCGCCATGTGTCGCCGCCGCCGAATTCCTCCGCGTGCCGCCGCCCGGGGCCCAGATCCGGCCCACCCCGGGTCGAACCGGGCCGCGCCGGGCCCGCAGCCGCCATCGCTGTTGCCGAACTCGTCGCCCCTCCGCTGCCCGCCGGCGCCTGCGCCGCTGCCACGTCCCGGCCGCTCTCGCGCCCCCGCGCCGCCAGCCGTCGCCTCCTCTCGGCCGGCTCCGCCCAGCCCGCCGCTGCGGGGCCCGCGCCGCCCTCCGACGCCGCCGCGCCGGATCTAGCCTGATCCAGCCGGTCCACCTCGTCTCCGACCCCTCCGGTGCCTCTCCGGCCTCCTTCTTCGTCTCCGGCGAACCTCGAGGACTGTTCCCAGATTCAGTAATTTTCATGCCCTGTTCGACCTGCTGTATCTCTGCATCCGTAGCTCCGTTTTGTGCGTGTAATATGTAAAATTGTTCATCTCGATGAGTACATCATTTAATTCCATTGCATCATATTCATTTGAGGTCATCTTGATGCCTGAATCGTCATTGTAAGAGTGCTTCGTGATGTTTTCTGCTGTCTGTTAACAGAACGAGCTATTTTGTCATTTTTGCCATGATTGATGTGTGCATCCTATGAGGTTGATGTCTTCATGTGTTTTGAACTATGCCATGTCTTATTTACAGAGATGCTTACCATGTATTTTTGTGATCAATGTGGTGACTAGCACAAGCATGCAAACTAGGCATCGTGATGTTGCTGATTTTAGTCCCTGTTCTGCTGTTATTTTGATGCCATGTAAACTTGATGCTACAAAGAGATCCATGCATATTTTGAGATACTTCAGTAAGGGTGTTTTGAACATATGGTTTTTGTCTATCCATTCATGCCCTTTGTTACAATTATGGAGTAGTCTAGCATGTCATTTGAGTGCTCTACTTTTGCTTCAAAATGTTTCCTGGCAGATTGTTTACGTGTTATTCAATTTGGCCAAGCTTGCTATAGTTGATCCTTGCACGCTATAGACTTGTTCTTGACTTGGTTTGTTTCACAAACATGTCTTCTTGATGATGCTATGCTTATCTTGTCATGCAATGACTTGTGGTGAGTGAATCGAGCTTGTTAAGTAGGGTTCATGATGTTGCTGTTTTGCTAGGCTGAATCTGTTATTTCGTGATGCTATGTAAACATGCTTCTACAAATCATTCTATGCATAATCTGGAGATATTCTATAAACATGTTTCGATCTACATGTCATCCTCTATCCATCCATGCCCCTGTTTGCATTTATAGCTTGCTGTAGATTGTTCATATCTTGCTCCAAAGTTGCTTGAAAATGTTGCTGTCAGCCTGTTAACATTAAGTTCAGTTGTTGCCATGTGTTTTCCTAGTGTTCCATGCATCCTATGACCTTGCTATTGCCATGCTTAGCTTCACAAACATGCCTTATTACTGTTGGGTGCCTTGCCATGCCATGTATTGCTCTGTAGCGAGTTGCACAAGCTCATTAACATGCCTTCATAATTCTGTTTCTGCCATGTTTGAATCTGTAATATAACTTGCTATGTTTACGTGGGTGCCATTATATCTTCTGATCCTTTTTGGCTTATGGTCACTAAGAGTCTTTTGATCTATGCATTTAGTAGATTCATGCCATGCCTTTGTTTGCCATGATAAGTTCCTGTAACATGTCGTTTGATAGCTCTAAACATTGCATCGTGATGTTATTTTCTGCAAAGTCTGAAATTGTTATTACTTGCAATCTTACCATGTGTGTTTGAGCATGTTCTAGTGATTTCTAGAGATAGCTCAGTGTTCATGTTTTGTTGTGCTTTAGCTGTACATCATGCCCATGCCTTTTGTTATTATGTTGGGGTGCTATAGCATGTTGTTTTGATGCTTGCAATATGCCTAGTTGCTGTTTTGGACAGATTGTTGCTATAACTTGTATAGTGTGTGTGTGTTGAAACGTTGCTCCGTTTTGAGTGTGCTCGATACGAAACTTGCTTGATTTTGCATGTAGTTTCATATTATCATGTTGCATCCATGTTTTGAGGTGTTTGCTTGATGTTTGAGTGCATTTTGCATCAATGCCATGTTTAACTTGTGTTGCTCATATCTTCTAGGTCGTAGCTCCGAACTAAATGAACTTTATATGTAACTTGACTAGAATCTCGTGTAGATCATCCTTGTGCATCTTAACTTGATGTTTAACTACTTCAACATAAGGTTTATTCAGATCTGGACCAATTTCAAAATTTGCATATGAGGACTTACCGGAATTGTTATATGTTGTTCCCGGCCTCATTTAAACTTGCCTTGATGTGTTGCTCTTGTTTGCATCATCCCTTGCCATGAGTAGCTTCATGTAGCCGTGCCATGCATCATGCTTGTTGTGCATCATGCCTTGTTCATGTGTGGTGTGTTCACCATGTTGTGTGCTTCTTTTCGATAGTTCCTGTTTCGTTGCGATCGTGAGGATTCGTTTGTCAACGCTTGGTTTGGCTTCATTCGTTCGTCTTCTTCATGGACTCGTTCTTCTTCCTTGTGGGATTTCAGGCAAGATGACCGCTACCCTGGATCTCACTACTATCATTGCTATGCTAGTTGCTTCATTCTATCGCTATGCTGCGCTACCTATTACCTGTTTATCGAGCCTCCCATATTGCCATGAACCTCTAACCTTTGACACCTTTCCTATGAAAACCGTTGTTTGGCTATGTTACCGCTTTTGCTCAGCCCCTCTTATAGCGTTGCTAGTTGCAGGTGAAGTTGAAGATTTCTCCATGGTGGACAGGATTTTGGTTGGGATATCACAATATCTCTTATATTATTAATGCATCTATATACTTGGTTAAGGGTGGAAGACTCGGCCTTTTGCCTGGTGTTTTGTTCCATTCTTGCCGCCCTAGTTTCCATCATACCGGTGTTATGTTCCCGGATTTTGCGTTCCTTACGCGGTTGGGTGATTTATGGGACCCCCTCGATAGTTCGCTTTGAATAAAACTCCTCCAGCAAGGCCCAACCTTGGTTTTACCATTTGCCTCACCACCACCTATCCCTTTTCCTTGGGTCGGCCAACCCGAGGGTCATCTTTATTTTAGCCCCCCCCCCCTCGGGCCAGTGCTTGTCTAAGTGTTGGTCCGCACCGAGCGATGTCCGGCGCCCCTGGGCAACCAGGGTCTATGCCAACCCGACGTCTTGCTCAGCCGGTGTGCCCTGAGAACGAGATATGTGCAGCTCCTATCGGGATTTGTCGGCACAGCGGGAGACTTTGCTGGTCTTGTTTTACCATTGTCGAAATGTCTTGTAAACCGGGATTCCGAGTCTGATCAGGTCTTCCTGGGAGAAGGTCTATTCCTTCGTTGATCGTGAGAGCTTGTCATGGGCTAAGTTGGGACACCCCTGCAGGGTATAATCTTTCGAAAGCCGTGCCTGCGGTTATAGGCAGATGGGAATTTGTTAATGTCCGGTTGTAGATACCTTGACACCAGATCCAAATTAAAATGCATCAACCGTGTGTGTAGCCGTGATGGTCTCTTCTCGGCGGAGACCGGGAAGTGAACACGGTCTTTGGGTTATGTTTGACGTAAGTAGGAGTTCAGGATCACTTCTTGATCATTGCTAGTTGACGACTATTCCTTTTGCTCTCTTCTCGCTCTTATTTGCGTATGTTAGCCACCATATCATGCTTAGCCGCTGCTGCAACCTCACCACTTTACCCCTTCCTTTCCTTTTAAGCTTTGCTAGTCTTGATACCCATGGTAATGGGATTGCTGAGTCCTCGTGGCTCACAGATTACTACAACAACAGTTGCAGGTACAGGTTATGCGATGTTCATGACGCGAGAGCGATGCTTGATTGCGTTGAGTTCTTCTTCTGCTTCTTCGATCAGGGATAGGTTCCAGGTCGGCAGCCTGGGCTAGCAGGGTGGATGTCGTTTGAGTTTCTGTTTGTGTTCATCCGTAGTCGGATGATGCTCTGATGTATTGTGATGTTGTATTCATGTGGCTTTGTATGCCTCTTGTATGTATCCCCATCTATTATGTAATGTTGATGTAATGATATCCACCTTGCAAAAGCGTTTCAATATGCGGGTCTATCCTTGGTAGGACCTTCGAGTTCCTTTTGGATAGGGTCGCATATTGGGCGTGATAAATGATATCCACCTTGCAAAAGCGTTTCAATATGCGGTTCTATCCTTGGTGGGGCCTTCGAGTCTCTTTAGGATAGTATCGCATATTGGGCGTGACAAGTTGGTATCACAGCCTCGACTGACCCTAGGAGCCCCCTTGATTGATCATGTAGTTTGGCCGATGTCGAGTCTAGAAAATAACTTTTTTGGAGTCTAGTTATATCGGAGAGTAGGAATTCTTTTTACTCCTCAGCCCCTTCGTCGCTCTGGTGAGGAATTTTGACGTAGGTGTTTTGAATTACTCCTCTTCCCTTTCAAATTTTTTCTTTAGGATCACGCAGTTGGTTTTCCGATCGTTGTTTCTCAGCTCTTTTCATCCGGTGCATTTCTCGTCAAGTTGACTCGAGCCTCTTCATCTTTGTGTTCAATCCTCAGTTGTTTTCTTTTCCCACCCGCCCACCCCTCTTCTTCTCGGAGCCGGAGTCTGTAATCGAGTATCCATCCTACTCGTGCGAAGCCTTTGCTTTCTTTCAACCGGTGTTTTCTCTTCAAGATATTCGTCGGTTTCCCCTTCCAAGTCGCCTTTGTTTTCCCGCCCTCCCACACTTCCCGGACTCCGCCGAAAAGAGACCATCACGGCTATACACACGGTTGATGCATTTTAATTCGGATCTGGTGTCAAGTTATCTACAACCGGACATTAAAAAATTCCCATCGGTCGGTTTGGACCAACACTTAGACAAGCATTGGCCAGGGGGGCTAAAATAAAGATGACCCTCGGGCTCCGGAAACCCAAGGGAAAAGGGCTAGGTGAGGCAAATGGTAAAACCAAGGTTGGGCCTTGCTGGAGGAGTTTTATTCAAAGCGAACTGTCAAGGGGGTCCCATAAATCACCCAACCGCGTAAGGAACGCAATATCCGGGAACATAATACCGATATGATGGAAACTAGGGCAGCAAGAGTGGAACAAAACACCAGGCATAAGGCTGAGTCTTCCACCCTTTACCAAGTATATAGATGCATTAATTAAATAAGAGATATTGTGATATCCCAACATAATCCTGTCCATCATGGGGCAATCTTCAACTTCACCTGCAACTATTAACGCTATAAGAGGGCTGAGCAAAGTGGTAACATAGCCAAGCAATGGTTTGCTAGGAAGGGTGAAAAAGGTTAGAGGCTCACATGGCAATTTAGGAGGCTTGAAGAACAAAAGATAGGTAGCACAGCATAGCGATAGAACGAAGCAACTAGCATAGCAATGATAGTAGTGAGATCCAGGGTAGCGGTCATCTTGCCTGAAATCCCGCTAGGAAGAAAAACGAGTCCATGAAGAAGATGAATCCACGAAGACGAACCAAGCGAAGACGAACGAATCCTCACGATCGCAACGAAAACGGGAACTATCGAGAAGAAGCACACAACATGGTAAACACACTACACATAGACAAGACATCATGCACAACAAGCATGATGCATGACAAGGCTACATGAAGCTACTCATGGCAAGAGATGATGCATACAAGGGCCACACATCAAAGCAAGTTTAAATGAGGACGGAAACAACATATGACAATTCCGGTAAGTCCTCATATGCAAATTTCGAAATTGGTCCAGATCTGAATAAACCTTATGTTCAAGTTGTTAAACTGCAAGTTAAGATGCACCAAGATGATCTACACGAAATTCTAGTCAAGTTACATATAAAGTTCATTTAGTTCGGAGCTACGGCCTAGAAGATATGAGCAAAACAAGTTAAACATGGCATTGATGCAAAATGCATACAAATATCAAGCAAACACCTCAAAATAAGGATGCAACATGATAATATGAAGCTACATGCAAAATCAAGCAAGTTTCATATAGAGCACACTCAAAACGGAGCAACGGTTCAACACATACACTCTATACAAGTTTAAAGGACAAGATGTCCAAAACAGCAACTAGGCATATTGCAAGCATCAAAACAATATGTTAAAGGAGCTCAACATGCTAACAAAAGGCATGGGCATGATTTACAGGTAATGAATGACAAAACATGAACACTGAGCTATCTCCAGAAATCACTAGAACATGCTCAAAAAGACATGGCAAGATTGCAAATAATAACAGTTTACAGACTTGGCAGAAATAATATCAGGTTGCAATGTTTAGAACTATCAAACAACATGCTACAGGAACTTATCATAGCAAACAAAGGCATGGCATGAACCTACTAAATTCATAGAACAAAAGACCTTTAGTGACCATGAGCCAAAAAGGATCAGAAAATAAGATGGCACCCATGTAAACATGGCAAATGATGACAGATTCAAACATGGCAGGAACAACGATAAGTAGGCATGTTGGTGAGCTTGTACCACTCACCACAGAGCAATACATGGCATGACAAGGTAATCAACAGTAATACGACATGTTTATGAAGCTAAGAATGGCAAGAGCAAGTTCATAGGGTGCATGGATCACTAGCAAAACACATGGCAAAACTGAACTTAATGTTAACAGGCTGACAGCAACATTATTTAGCAACTTTGGAGCATGATAACAACAATCTACAGCAAGCTATAAATGCAACCAGGAGCATGGATGGATAGAGCATGACATGTATAACAAAACATCCTTAGTGAACCTCTCCAGATTATGCATAGAATGACTTGTAGCAGCAGGTTTACATAGCATCACGAAATAACAGATTCAGCCTAGCAAAACAGTAACAGCAAGTACCCCTACTTAACAAGCTTGATGCACTCACTACACAACTCACAAAAATACATAGATGGCACCTCTGTCAAGATGGTATGATGTAGCACAAAACACATGTAGACATCAACCTCATAGGATGCACACATCAAATGCAATAAAAATGACAAATCACCAAGTTATAACAGTTTCAGCAGATTAACATCACATAGCACTGTTGCAACGATGATTAGGGCATAAAGATGAACTCAAACAAGCATGGCATAATGGAACAAAATATTGAGCATCTCCTGATGAACATTTTGATATATCATACGCACGAAACGGAGCAGTATGCATGGAGTTATGATGTGTTGAATAGGGCATGAAATTATCAGGGGAATAAGGACTTAGACAAAATATCACCTCCCGAAAAACAGATCTAGGGTGTCGGGGAACGGATCCCGAGGTTCATCGGAGAACTCGCCGGAGTTGACGGGGAAGACGCCGGAGCTGCGGGGAGAGGTTAGGGAGGACGGATCCGGGCCGGATCTCGCCGGATCCGGCCGGATCCCGGCGAGGGGTGGCGCGGGGACGCGGTCGGTGGGCGGCCGGGCACCGGCGAAGCGGTTCCGGTGCGGCGGTGCGGAAGCCAAGGGCGGCGATCTCCGGCAGAAGGCGGCGGCGACTGGACAAGGCGGCGGCCTCGGGCGGAGGTTGCCGGGACCGGCGGGAGGCGGGCGACGGGCGGCGCCGGCAGGCAGAGCCGCAGGGCGGTGCCGGCGGAGGAAGCTGGGCGGCGGGGAGGCGCCGACGGCGGAGGAGGCCGAAGGCGTCGGGCGGCGATGCAGGGCGCGGGGCGACACGCGCGGGCCCGGGCGGGCCTGGCCTGGGCCCCGCGGGCCGGCGGCGGCGGCTGGCGGCGGAGGGCCACGTGGCAAGCCACGATTGGCTGCGGGCGCGGGCGGACATGTCTGGTGGGGCGCGGACATGTCCGGCGTCTGGAGGAGGAAGAAGCTAGGGTTTCGGGACCCGAGATTTCGGAGGAGAAGACATATTTATAGCTGGAGGGAGCTAGGAGAGTCCAAATGAGGTGCGGTTTTCGCCCACACGATCGTGATCGAACGACCGAGAGCATGGAGGGGGTTTGGATGGGTTATGGGCCACTTTGGAGGGGTGTTGGGCTGCAAGACAAAAGAGGCCTTTACGGTTACCCGATTAACCGTTGGAGTATCAAACGGACTCCAAATGGCACGAAACTTGACAGGTGGTCTACCGGTGCTATACCAAGGCCGCTTGGCAAACCTCGGGCCACTCCGAGAAAATTTAACACCCGCTCACAACAAGAGACAAAAGAGGGAAGCAGGAGGACATAGGAGTGCCGGATTGCAAAACGGACAACGGGGAAAATACTCGGATGCATGAAACGAACACATATGCAAAATGAGATGCACATGACGACATGGCAAAATGCAACACGCAAGCAAATGACATGGCAACACCAACGAATAACTGGCAGACACCTGGCGCATCGAATCCAGGGCGTTACATGAGACCCGAATTTTCCCAGGGGAAGCCGTACACGACTCTAGTTTGGACCAGCACCTTCAGCACTGGCCCCACAGGTAAGTAGAATAACGAACCTCGGGTAGCGCAAACTCCCTATGCATCAAATTTATTTACATGTTTAGTTATTATGTTGGGAAAATGGTAAAACCAATGTTGGGTCTTGCTGGAGGAGTTTTATTCAAAGCAAACTGTGAAGGGGGGCCATAAACCCCAACCGTGTTAGGAACGCAAAATCAAGGAACATAACACCGGTATGACAGAAGCTAGGGCGGCAAGAGTGGAACAAGACACCAGGCAAAAGGCCGAGCTTCCACCCTTTACCAAATATATAGATGCACCAATTGTGATATATTGTGATATCCCAAGATATCATAGATATCTCAAGATATCTATGATATCCATGTCCCAACATGGAACAACCTGCAACTGCAACTGCACCTGCAACACTATAAGAAGGGCTGAGCAAAGGGTAACATAACCAAACAACGGTTTGCTAGGAGGGTAGAAAAGGTTAGAGGTTGTCATGGCAATTTGGGAGGCTTAAAAACAAGTGGTAGGTAGCGCGACACAGCGATAGCATCAAGACAACTAGCATATCAAAGATAGTAGTGAGATTCAAGGTGACGGTCATCTTGCCTGAAATCCCGCTAGGAAGAAGAGCGGGTCCATGAAGAAGACGAACGGGCACCATCGAGCGAATCCTCACAATCGAAACGTTACCGGAACTAGATAAGTAAAAACACCGGAAAGAAACAAACAACATGGTAAACAAACATCACATAAACATCGCATGATGCACATCAAGTATGATGCATGTCCGATTTAAATATGCATGGCAAGGCAAAGTGCACAAACAACACTGCATTTTAAGTGGAGCTCAATATGCAACGAGTTGCATATTGACGAAACACCACATTGACATATTTAGTTTAATCTTGTTTAAGCTATCCAACAATATTAAATGTTGTTAAACATGGCAAGAGGGTGAACATACAAAAACTACCTATCTAGGAAAATTTCAATGGGGCCGGAAACAACAAACAACAGTTCCGGAAACTCCCCATATGCATATTTCGAATTTGCTACTGTTCTGCTCTAAACCATATTTTAGAATTATTAAACAAGAAAAATAAAGTGCACCATGTTAATCTATGCATTTTTCTACCCCATTTAAATATGAAGTTTATTAAATTCGGAGTTACGGTTATTTAGTTATGAACTAAATCATTTTAATATGACATTTATGCAAATTAAATGCAAAAGTTAAACATGGATGAAAGTTGCATATTATGAAACTAGATTAAATTCTAAGCATTTTACATATATATATTATTTACATATGATGCACGGTTCTGGAGTTATTATATGCATGAAATGCAAGGGGTTTTCTACAAAACTGTAATTCTCTGGAATAAATGAGAAAATCGCCAGCCAGGAAAAAAGGAACTGGGCCAAAACAGTGGGCGACTGGGCGCTCACCAAGGGCCTAGGCCCAAGTCGGTGGCGGTGGCTGAGGCACGGGCCGGCTGAAGCAGGGCTAGGCCAGCCGAGAAGCAGCAGTGGTTGGGCCCTGGGGCACCGGTGGGCTTGGCGAGATGGTGGTTGTCGATGCAGTCAACGCGAGTGTTGCTACTCGATCTAGAGTAGGGGACCTGCTGGTCCGGCGGCTCTGCTTGGAGAGGTGGCCGGCGGCGTTGCACAGTTGAGGAGGTCTTGGTGGCCTTGGTCACTGGCGACGTGGTTGACAAGGTTGTCGTCCGGGAAGGCAAGGGGCGTCCTGGTCGAGACGAAGCAAAGGATGGGCTCTGGCCTTGGCGCGGTCATGCGCGAGCGGGACAGGAAGCAGGGCGACGGCGACTTGACCCGGCGATGGAGCATGTGCGAGGGACGGGGACGAAGACTTGACGGCGGGATCCAACAAGGAGGCGTCGGAGATGGCCGGATCTGGGCCAGAGGCGGACATTGGCGGCTTCCGCGAGCGGCGACCGTTCATGCAGCGGTGAAGTACAGAGAGGAAGGGAGATCGTGATAGAGAGATCGAAGGGAAGGAGAGAAAGCAGTGGGGGGAGAAGGGAAGGAGAGGTGCAGCTTGGTGGTGGTTCTGGTCCGGCGATTGGACTCGTCGACTCGGCGTGCATGAGGTCGTCGACTCGATCCCGCCTGGACTGAGCGCGGGGCGGCCTGCGGGAGAGCTCAGGAGGACGGGGCTCCGCTGGGACGAGGAGGAGGCGCACGGCTAGGAGAGCTCTGCGCGGAGTTGTTGCTGCTGCTTGTGGCAACAGTCGGTTGAGAGGTTGGGGCGACGAGCGAGCTCGATTGGGCGGGACACGCAAGACGAGGGAGGTGGTCGAAGGGCGAGAGAGGATCTGGATCGGGTGCGGGCTCTGGTTGGTGTATTTTTGGATCGGGAGATCCCAAGGAAGAGAGTGGCGGCGGTCGACTGGGCAGGGGGAGGATTTGATGGATGGGATAGCACCTAGGGTTTGCCCTGATTAAATAGGTAGGTGGGTTAGAACATGGACATATATTAGCCCCTCCGATTAAATTGAACAGTCGAGAAGAATAGACTAGTGAAGTCCAACAAAAACCAGATGATGTCTTAGAGCATATCCAATAGCTTGTCTATATGGATGTCTATACTCGTTTTTCACGACGTGAGCCCAAAACAGGCGTCCAACAGCTTGTCTATATGGTCGTCCAAATATACACATCCTCTATATCGACCTCGACAATGTCCACGCCTGGACAATGTGAAGGCGTTGTCTAAACTCAGTTGCAGTCATGAGTTCTTCCTCTCCCCAGCGACGGCCCACCTGTCATGGTCCCTGTATATAGACATTCTAATGCAAAACTGAACGTGTATATGCGGGAAAAAATTTAGACCATTGTCTATATGATTATATAGACATTCAAATATACACATGCTATTGGAGATGCTCTTAGGGACGTTTGAGGATGAACCGGACCCATTGGTCACGACTGCCCCGTTTGGGTTTGGGAGAACTTTTCAGACTAGGTAGCGAAGGTGGACGGTGGCTGTGCAGAGAGGCTCAAAGGGTCGGACAATAAAAGAACGGTTGGTCTCGAAAGGGACAACAACATAGGCAACAAGGAGAAGCGGAAATTAGAAACGGATGCAAGTTTAATGAAAATGTGCGAATTCAATGCACATGATGAAATGATGAAATGCAACAAGCAAAAATAAATTACACGGCGAAACTCGGAATAGCTGGAAGTCTTCTGGAGCGTCGGTCTCGGGGCGTCACATTTGTGTACCTTTAAACAACCTTCAATATTGTATCTTCTCCAATGCATACATAGTCAGCAACGACGTTGGCCGAACGCACATAGGCAAGCACTCAAATAGCCACGATACACTTCATTAAAGGGCTCACACCTATCTCTTTGTATGCACTCCTACTGAGTATGAACCAAACATCATGCTTCTCCACATCTTTTGCAATTGTGAGAAAGAGACTTGTGTGCATCCGAAATCAGCAGTGAAATACTTCTCCAGATAAGTTGCACCGGGTTTGAAGTAATCTCTCATAATCTTGGCATGTCCCCTGCTCTATCTCAATTGATGTGTATACATACATATCGTGACCCTCTTCTTGTTTGCTGAACATCCTTGTCGAAGATCATGCCAATGGCCATTTAAAAGTAGTCACCGTCTTCTTTCTCCTTCAATGGCGACGACTCCTTGAAGATCATCACCCTCAACCCTCTTTGAAAGTGCAACTATCCCTGGGTGGTTTTGGTAATTCCTAACAACATATAGCTCATTGAGCTAATGCTATTTCAAGATAGATATTTTAGGAAAGCTCAATGTTTGGCATGGGATGGATGAGAAACGTGGACCCCTCAAAATGCTAAGGACAAAAGGATTGGCTCAAGCTCAAAGCACAAGACTCTACATTTTTCATTTTAGTGATCCAAGATCACATTGAGTCCATAGGAAAAGCCAATACTATCAAGAGGGGGTGAGGTGTTGCTTAATGAGTTTCTTGCTCAAAGTGCTTAGTGATATGCTCCAAAAACCCTCAACTACTTTCTCACATCCACATATGTCCCAAACCAAAATTCAAACTCGGCCCCACCAAAACTTTCTATCCGGCGCCACCGAGTTCAGTTGACATAGCCACTGCCGGAAAACCTAGTCTTTTCGGTCTCACCGATAGGGATCTCGGTCTCACCGAGATGGGATTGTAATCTCTCTGTTTCCCTTCATAACATTTCAGTACCACCGAGATGAGCGATCGGTCTCACCGAGATTGCGATGCAAACTCTCTGTTTCCCTTTCGTAACATTTCGGTCCAACCGAGATGAGCGAATCGGTCCCACCGAGTTTGCCTGACCAACTCTCTGTTTGTCTATTACCAAAATCGGTCTCACCGAGTTTGTGTAATCGGTTCCATCGAGATTAGGTTATGCCCTAACCCTAAAGATATCGGTCCCACTGAGTTGACATGTCGGTCCCACCGAAATGCCTAACGGTCACATTATGAACTAAATCGGCCTGGCCGAGTTTCACGATTCGGTCCCACCGAGTTTGGTAAATTGTGTGTAACAGTTAGATTTTGTGTGGAGGCTATATATACCCCTTCACCCACTCTTCATTTGTGGAGAGAGCCATCAGAACATGCCTACACTTCCAACATACATTTTCTGAGAGAGAACCACCTACACTTGTGTTGAGGTCAAGATATTCCATTCCTACCACATAAATCTTGATCTCTAGCCTTCCCCAAGTTGCTTTCCACTCAAATCTTCTTACCACCAAATCCAAATCCTGTGAGAGAGAGTTGAGTGTTGGCGAGACTATCATTTGAAGCACAAGAGCAAGGAGTTCATCATCAACACACCATCTATTACCTTTTGGAGAGTGGTGTCTCCTAGATTGGTTAGGTGTCACTTGGGAGCCTCCGACAAGATTGTGGAGTTGAACCAAGGAGTTTGTAAGGGCAAAGAGATCGCCTACTTTGTGAAGATCTACCCGAGTGAGGCAAGTCCTTTATGGGCGACGACCGTGCTGGGATAGACAAGGTTGCTTCTTCGTGGACCCTTCGTGGGTGGAGCCCTCCGTGGACTCGCGCAACCGTTACCCTTTGTGGGTTTAAGTCTCCATCAACGTCGATGTACGATAGTACCACCTATCGGAACCACGGATAAAAAATCTCCGTGTCAACATTGCGTTTGCCTCCTCAAACTCCTCCCTTTACCTTCATATGCAATTGTTTTACATTCCACTGCTATACTCTTAGAATTGCATGTGTAGGTTGATTGCTTGACTTGTGTTAAGTTGCTAAAATCTGCCAAGAACTAAAATTGGGAAAAGGCTAGATTTTTATTTGGTCAAGTAGTCTAATCACCCCCCTCTAGACATACTTTCGATCCTACAAGTGGTATTAGAGCTTTGGTATCCATTTGATTTGATTTCCATAGCTTTTGGTGGTCATAGCCTTGGTTTCACAACCTAGGAGAGTATGGCGTCTAGCGAGGGAAATTACCATCGTAGAGGTCCTTACTTTGATGGTACAAATTTTGCTAGTTGGAAGCATAAGATGAAAATGCATATTCTTGGACATAACCCCGCCGTTTGGGCTATTGTGTGTATTGGCTTGCAAGGTGAATTCTTTGATGGGAGAGAACCGAACCGTGAAGCTACCGCAGAAGAGTTGAATACGCTGCAATATAATGCTCAAGCTTGTGATATTCTCTTCAACGGATTATGCCCTGAAGAATTCAACAAAATCAGCCGTCTTGAGAATGCAAAGGAAATTTGGGATACTTTGATTGACATGCACGAAGATACCAACTCCATCAAGGAATCCAAATTGGATGTGCTTCAAAGTCAACTTGACAAGTTCAAAATGAAGGATGGTGAAGGCATCGCTGAAATGTACTCTAGGCTTGCTCTCATCACAAATGAGATTGCCGTCTTGGGAAGTGAAGAGATGACCGATAAATTCATCATCAAGAAGATCCTAAGAGCCTTGGATGGAAAATATGATATCGTGTGCGCATTGATCCAAATGATGCCCAATTACAAAGATCTCAAGCCAACAGAAGTCATTGGAAGAATTGTTGCTCATGAGATGTCACTCAAGGATAAGGAAGAGGTCCACAACAAGGCAAGTGGTGCTTACAAAGCCTCATGTGAAGCTCCCACATCATCAAGTGAGAAACAAACCTTCAATTAAGAATTGAGCCTAATGGTGAAGAACGTCAACAAGTTCTACAAGAGTAGAAGCAAGGAAAGAAGTTCCTAGTCAAGGTCCTACAATGACAAAAGATCTTCTAGTCGTGAGCGAAATTGCTACAATTGTGGAAGACCCGGACACTATTCCAATGAGTGTACGGCTCCCTACAAAAGAAGAGAAGATTCTCCAAAAATAAGAAGTAGAAGAGAAGAATCACCACCAAGAGAGAGGAAGAGTAGAGATGATTGTTATGAACGAAGAACATCCCGGAGAAGCAAGGATTCGGAAAGGAAGGACAAATCATCAAAGAGCTACACAAAACAAAGACATCAAGCTCATGTTGGTGAATGGGTATCCGGCTCCGACTCCGACAATCACTCCGAGAGAAGCTATCACTCCGACTCTGAATATACTCAAGATGAAGGTGTTGCCGGTCTAGCACTTGCGTCAACCAACTCCTACGACATATTTGACTCACCGAATGAAGGAATTGGAAGATGCTTCATGGCTAAAGGCCCAAAGGTATCACACCCCGAGTATGTTGATTTCAATAGTGATGAAGATGACTTGTTAGGTGATGATGATTTACTTGTTGACAACTCTAGTGATGTATACTATGATGAAACGTCAATTAATCATGCTAATCAAGATAAAACGAATTACAATGATAAGGAGAAAATTGAGCGCCTAACTAAAGAACTAAACACTCTTAAGTTAGCTCATGAAACTATCTTGGAAGATCATCGAGAACTTTTAAAGACTCATGAGAAGTTACGCTTTGAAAAGCTCAACCTTGATCAAGAGCATGAGTTTTTAAAGGCAATCAATGATGATCTTCGCAAGAAAAGTTCTTCTTACATTGCCAAGCGTTTACTCTTATCTACTTACATGCCACAAGTCAAGTCTAGTAACAAGAACAAGAAAGATTCTTCCTCTAGTAGTAACAATAATCATGCTAAATCCAATGTTGTTGCTTCTAGTAGTTCTCTTGATTCCACTAATGATTCTCTTAGCCAAGTTACTCTTGAGCAAGAAAATAGCTTATTGAAGGGAATTATAGAGAAAGGTGTTTACAAGAGCCTTGCTGGAAGTAAGCAATTTGAGGAAATTGTAGGCAAGCAAGGAAGGCACCAGCAGAATCAAGGTGTTGGTTTTGAACGAAAGTTCAATGCCAATGGAGTTGACTGGGAAGAAGATCAATACCCCAAGACAAAGTTTGTTCCTCAACAAGAGAAGTACGATCCTACTTCTTTCAAAGGAACACAAGCTCAAGATGATCTTCCACCACAACACCACAAGCAAAAAGGCAAGGACAAGCTTCAAGAGGAGATTGATGCATTTGAAGAAGCTCCTAAGGCCTTGGTCAAGTGGGTTCCCAAGACTACATCAAGTTCTACTTCATCAAGTACGACTACAACTTCAAGGATTCCCATCAAGATGATGTCGATCCCAAAGAAGAAGAACTAGAGAGTTCTTGAGGGTGACTCCGCCAACACACTTCACTCATATCATTTTGGCAAGGACAAGTGCAATCAACTTCCACATCTTGCACTAGTTCAAGGAGTCACAAATCCTCTTGTTGGTAATACAAGGGACAAGGTAACCTAATGCTTTCATGGACATCATCTTGTGTGTGCATCACTCTATGTCTATGGATATCCTTGTTTGTTCCTTGTGGGACTAACCCGTGTAGGTATTGAAAGTGCAACTCACTGCAATGCATTGCTCCGAATGATCTACATCAACATTGAGCATCCACATCTTCAACATCTACATGAAGTCATCATCGACAAAACCCAAGGTTAGTTCATCCCTCTTAGGGTGCATCTCACATCTAAGGGGAGCTTTACTCTAAGAATTGAGCTAAAGCAACTCTAATGGTGTGAGCACAACAATGCTTTATGAAAAGGTGGTAACCCCACTTGTGCTTAAATGATGAGTATGACCTATGATCAAATGTTCTCATTTGACTCCTAAGTCAATATATGCATATATAGATGACCTAGTCATCGCCAATTGTTTGATAGATGCTAGAATTTGTTGTGCATGCTTTGCCACATATTTCATTTGCCATTTTATTGTGTGAGCATGTTGGATGCATATTTTACTCATTCGAGGACATCCACTTGTTGTTTTGATTGTTTGGTTTCTTTTCTTTTGCCAAATGGATGGACAAGAATGCCTAAGAACTCCCTCTAGCTATCTATGCTTTTCTTGTCTCAGACTCTATTCATGCTACATCACAAAGTATGATCAAGTCAGATTCGAACCACTCTGTGTGAGGAGCACTTGGAGTCCCCGATTCGTCATAGACTTAAACTTTCAAAACCTCTTTGTGCATTTTGGTCTAGCCGATTCACCCTTTTCGGTCATACCGAGATCACTAAGTTGATCTAGGTTTTCAATCTCGGTGCAACCGATTAGAACCTTTTGGTCACACCAAGTTGCATTAACTGCTCGCAATTTTGCATCTCGGTGCCACCGAGTTGTTCCACTCGGTCACACCGACGGGGTCAGGTTATATATATACTGACAGGTCAAATTTTGGAAATTTTTCTGAAACCCTTCACCCGCGCGTAACCTGCTCTGCCTCTTCGGGTCTCCGGATCGTCTTCTTGCCGCCAGCGACCTTCCTTCGCTGGTCTCCGCCGCCGTCAACGGAAATCTGCCCCGTGCTACGTCTTGAGCTTGTGTTGGTTTTCCTTGAAGAGGAAAGGGTGATGCAGCAATAGTAGCATAAGTATTTCCCTCAGTTTTTGAGAACGAAGGTATCAATCCAGTAGGAGGCTCCTCAAAAGTCCCACACACCTACACAAACAAACAAAGAACTTGCAACCAATGCAATAAAGGGGTTGCCAATCCCTTCACGGCCACTTGCGAAAGTGAGATCTAATAGAGATAGTATGATAAGATAAATATATTTTTGGTATTTTATAAAATAGATTGGAAAATTAAATATGCAAATAAAAGTAGATTGAAAGCTTATATGATAAAAGATAGACCCGGGGGCCATAGGTTTCACTAGTGGCTTCTCTCAAGATAGCATAAGTATTACGGTGGGTGAACAAATTACTGTCGACCAATTGATAGAAAAGAGAATAATTATGAGATTATATAGGCATGATCATGTATATAGGCATCACGTCTGTGACAAGTAGACCGCCTCCTGCCTGCATCTACTACTATTACTCCACACATCGACCGCTATCCAGCATGCATCTAGAGTATTAAGTTCATAAGAACAAAGTAACACATTAAGAAAGATGACATGATGTAGAGGGATAAACTCAAGCAATATGATATAAACCCCATCTTTTTATCCTTGATGGCAACAATACAATACGTGCCATGCAACCCCTGCTGTCACTGAGTAAGGACACCGCAACATTGAACCCAAAACTAAGCACTTCTCCCATGGCAAGAAAGATCAATCTAGTAGGCCAAACCAAACAGATAATTCGAAGAGACTTGCAAAGATAACTCAATCATACATAAAAGAATTCAGAGGAGATTCAAATATTTCTCATAGATAAACTTGATCATAAACCCACAATTCATCGGATCTCGACAAACGCACCGCAAAAAGAGTTACATCGAATTGATCTCCACAAGAGAGGGGGAGAACATGGTATTGAGATCCAAAAAGAGAGAAGAGGACATCTAGCTAATAACTATGGACCCAAAGGTCTGTGGTAAACTACTCACAACTCATCGGAAGGGCTATGGTGTTGATGTAGAAGCCCTCCATGGTCAATTCCCCCTCCGACGGAGCGCTGGCGAAGGCTCCAAGATGGGATCTCGCGGATACAGAAGGTTACGGCAGTGGAAATTGTTTTTCGTTGGCTTCCTGGATGTTTTCGAGGTACGTGGGTATATATAGGAGGAAGAAGTACGTCGGTGGCCACTCGAGGGGCCCACGAGATAGGGGGCGCGCCCAGGGGTGGTGGGCGTGTCCTCCACCCTCGTGGCCACCTCGGCTGCTTCTTGGCTTGCACTTCAAGTCCTCTGGATCACGTTCGTTCCAAAAATCACGCTCCCGAAGGTTTCATTCCGTTTGGACTCCGTTTGATATTCCTTTTCTTCGAAATACTGAAATAGGCAAAAAACAGCAATACGGGCTGGGCCTCCAGTTAGTAGGTTAGTCCCAAAAATGATATAAATGTGTAAAATAAATCCCATAAACATCCAAAAGGGGTAATATAATAGCATGGAATAATAAAAAATTATAGATATGTTGGAGACGTATCAAGCATCCCCAAGCTTAATTCCTGCTCGTCCTCGAGTAGGTAAATGATAAAAACAGAATTTTTGATGTGGAATGCTACCTAGCATAATTCTCAATGTAATTTTATTTATTGTGGCATGATTGTTCAGATCCAAATGATTCAAGATAAAAGCTTATAAAACATTAAAAAACTGCTTCAAAGCATACTAACAAATAATCATGTCCTATCAAAATAGCATAGCCAAAGAAAGATTATCCCTACAAAATCATATAGTTAGGCCATGCTTAATTTTCATTACACAACATACTCCCATCATGAACAACCCCGATGACGAGCCGAGCAATTGGTCCATACTTTTTAACGCGCTTCAGCTTTTTCAACTCTTACGCAATACATGAGCGCAAGTCATGGACATAGCACTATGGTGGTATATGGTGGTGGTTGTGAGGACAAAAAGGGAGAAGATAGTCTCACATCAACTAGGCGTATCGACGGGATATGGAGATGTCCGTCATTAGATATCAATGTGAGTGAGTAGGGATTGCCATGCAACGGATGCACTAGAGCTATAAATATATGAAAGCTCAACAAAATAAACTAAGTGGGTGTGCATCCAACTTGCTTGCTCACGAAGACCTAGGGAATTTTGAGGAAGCCCATCATTGGAATATACAAGCCAAGTTCTATAATGGAATTCCCACTTAGTATATGGAAGTGACAACATAGGAGACTCTCTATCATGAAGATCATGGTGCTACTTTGAAGCACAAGTGTGGTAAAAAGGGTAGTAACATTATCCCTTCTCTCTTTTTCTCTCATTTATTATTATTTTTTCTCCTTTTTTTCTTTTTTTTCTTTTCTCTTTTTTCTTTTTCTTTGGCCTTTCCCCTTTTTTTGGCATTTCTCTCTTTTTCTTTTTTTTCTTTTTGTAAAGTCCGAAGTCTCATCCCGACTTGTGGGGGAATCATAGTCTTCATCATCCTTTCCTCACTGGGACAATGCTCTAATAATGAAGATCATCACACTTTTATTGATTTACAACTCAAGAATTACAACTCAAAGCTAGAACAAGATATGACTCTATATGAACGCCTCCGGCGGTGTACCGGGATATGCAATGAATCAAGAGTGACATGTATGAAAATTATGAAGGTGGCTTTGCCACAAATACGATGTCAACTACATGATCATGCAAAGAGCAATATGACAATGATGAAGCGTGTCATAATAAACGGAACGGTGGAAAGTTGCATGGTAATATATCTCGGAATGGCTATGGAAATGCCATAAAAGTTAGGTATGGTGGCTGTTTTGAGGAAGGTAAATAATGGTTGCATGATACCGGCGAAAGTTGCGCGGCACAAAAGAGGCTACCAAAGTGCAAGGGTGAGTGTGCGTATATCCATGGACTCACATTAGTCATAAAGAACTCATATACTTATTGCAAAAGTCTACTTAGACCTCGAAGCAAAGTACTACTACGCATGACCCTAGAGGGATATATTGGTAGGAAAAGACCATCGCTCGTCCCCGACTGCCACTCATAAGGAAGACAATCAAAAGAGCACCTCATGCAACAAATTTGTCACACAACTTTTACCATACATGCATGCTACGGGACTTGCCAACTTCAACACAAGTATTTCTCAATTTTATAATTACCCACTAGCATGACTCTTACATTACTACCTCTATATATTAAAACAATTATCAAGCATCAAATTGATCCTAGTGTTTTATGCACTTTCTATGATAGTTTT
Source organism: Triticum aestivum (assembly GCF_018294505.1). Taxonomy (NCBI): domain Eukaryota; kingdom Viridiplantae; phylum Streptophyta; class Magnoliopsida; order Poales; family Poaceae; genus Triticum; species Triticum aestivum. The sequence goes on from NC_057804.1 coordinate 452,616,430, forward strand.
TATTATACCCAACTTGGATGCTCATCATTCTAGGACCAAATTTATAACCATAGCAAATATCATGCTGTTCTAAGAGACTCTCAAAATAATATAAGTGAAGCATGAGAGATCAACAATTTCTTCAAAATTAGGCCACCGCTGTGCTCTAAAAGATATAAGTGAAGCACTAGAGCAAATACTATCTAGCTCAAAAGATATAAGTGAAGCACATAGAGTATTCTAGCAAATTCTAATAAAGTGGGCTTCTCCCAAAAGGTGTGTACAGCAAGTATGATTGTGGAAAACTAAAAAACAAATACTAATATCATACAAGACGCTCCAAGCAAAACACATATCATGTGGTGAATAAAAATATAGCTCCAACTAAAGTTACCAATGAACAAAGACGAAAGAGGGGATGCCTTCTGGGGGCATCCCCAAGCTTAGGCTTTTGACTATTCTTGAATATCTTGGGGTGCCATGGGCATCCCCAAGCTTAGGCTTTTGCCGCTCCTTATTCCATAGTCCATCAATTCTTTAACCAAAACTTGAAAACTTCACAACACAAAACTCAACAGGAAATCTCATAAGCTCCGTTAGTGAAAGAAAAGAAAACCACCACATAAGGTACTGTAATGAGCTCATTCTTTATTTATATTGGTGTTAAACCTACTGTATTTAAAGTTCTCTATGGTTCATACCACTTAATACAAGCCATAGATGCATCAAAATAAGCAAACAACACACGGAAAACAGAATCTGTCAAAAACAGAACAATCTGTAGCAATCTGTAACTAACAAAACTTCTGGAACTCTAAAAATCCTACCAAAATAGGAAGTCCTGGGCAATTTGTCTATTTATCTACAAAAAAAGAATCAATGCAAAAGCTCGTTTTTGTGATTTAAAAAAACTAATTTCGTGTGTGCAAAGTTTCTGTTTTTCAGCAGAATCAAATTAACTATCACCATAGGTTATCCTATAGGTTCTACTTGGCACAAACACTAACTAAAACATAAAAACACATCTAAACAGAAGTTAGATGCAAAATTTATTGCTAACAGCAAGGAAAAATATTGGGTTATCTCCCAACAAGCGCATTTCTTTAAAGTCATTTTAGCTAAGCATTGAGATTTCAATGATGCTCACATGAAAGACAAGAATTGAAGCACAAAGAGAGCATCATAAAACATGTGACAAACACACTTAAGTCTAACATACTTCCTATGCATAGGCATCTTGTAAGCAAACAAATTATCAAGGCAAGCAAAAACTAGCATATGCAAGGAAGAAGAAAGAGATGATAGCAATCTCAACATGAAGAGAGGTAATTTAGTAACATGAAAATTTCTACAACCATATTTTCCTCTCTCATAATAATTACATGTAGTATCATAAGCAAATTCAACAAAATAGCTATCACATAAAATATTTTCAACATGATCCACATGCATGCGAAGTTGACACTCTTTCAAAATAGTGGGATTAACATTAACTAAAGTCACGACCTCTCCAAGCCCACTTTTATCTAAAATTTCATAAGATTGATCTAAATCCGAATATGTGGGATCTAAAGTTGACACTCTTCCAAACCCACTTTCAATAATATTGCAAACACTATTATCAATATCATATTCATCATGGGGGTTAAATAAATTTCAAGATCAAAAGAAGAATCACCCCAATCATGATCATTGCAACAAGTAGTAGACATAGCAAAACTAGCATCCCCAAGCTTAGGGTTTTGCATATTATTAGCACAATTGACATCAAGAGAATTTATAGTAACATAATTTAAATCATGCTTTTTATTCAAAGAGTTATCATGAATCTCTTCATAAATTTCTTCATCATAATTTTCAGATTCACAAATTTCAAGCAAAGCTTCATAAAGATAATCTAGTGCGCAAAACTCACTAGCAATTGGTTCATCATAATTGGATCTCTTAAAAATATTAGCAAGTGGATGAGGATCCATAGATCTTAGATTCTCTGTTTAGCAATAAATAAACAACTATTCCAACTAAACGACCAAACAAGCCAAGTAAGACATCAAAGCAAATGAAAAGACGAACAGAAGAAGGGCGAATAAAACGGCAAGGGTGAAGTGGGGGAGAGCAAAACGAGAGGCAAATGGCAAATAATGTAAATGCGAGGGAGATGAGTTTGTGATGGGCACTTGGTATGTCTTGACTTGAGCGAAGACCTCACCGGCAACGATGCCAGAAATGCTTCTTGCTACGTCTTGAACTTGCGTTGGTTTTCCTTGAAGAGGAAAGGGTGACGCAGCAATAGTAGCATAAGTATTTCCCTCAGTTTTTGAGAACCAAGGTATCAATCCAGTAGGAGGCTCCTCAAAAGTCCCACGCACCTACACAAACAAACAAAGAACTCTCAACCAATGCAATAAAGGGGTTGTCAATCCCTTCACGGCCACTTGCGAAAGTGAGATCTAATAGAGATAGTATGATAAGATAAATATATTTTTGGTATTTTATAATATAGATTGGAAAAGTAAATATGCAAATAAAAGTAGTTTGAAAGCTTATATGGTAAAAGATAGACCCGGGGGCCATAGGTTTCACTAGTGGCTTCTCTCAAGATAGCATAAGTATTACGGTGGGTGAACAAATTACTGTCGAGCAATTGATAGAAAAGCGAATAATTATGAGATTATCTAGGCATGATCATGTATATAGGCATCACGTCCGTGACAAGTAGACCGACTCCTGCCTGCATCTACTACTATTACTCCACACATCGACCGCTATCCAACATGCATCTAGAGTATTAAGTTCATAAGAACAGAGTAACGCATTAAGAAAGATGACATGATGTAGAGGGATAAACTCAAGCAATATGATATAAACCCCATATTTTTATCCTCGATGGCAACAATACAATACGTGCCTTGCAGCCCCTGCTGTCACTGAGTAAGGACACCGCAAGATTGAACCCAAAGCTAAGCACTTATCCCATGGCAAGAAAGATCAATCTAGTAGGCCAAACCAAACAGATAATTCGAAGAGACTTGCAAAGATAACTCAATCATACATAAAAGAATTCAGAGGAGATTCAAATATTTCTCATAAATAAACTTGATCATAAACCCACAATTCATCGGATCTCGACAAATGCACCGCAAAAAGAGTTACATCGAATAGATCTCCACAAGAGAGGGGGAGAACATGGTATTGAGATCCAAAAAGAAAGAAGAAGCCATCTAGCTAATAACTATGGACACGAAGGTCTGTGGTAAACTACTCACAACTCATCGGAAGGGCTATGGTGTTGATGTAGAATCCCTCCATGGTCGATTCCCCCTCCAGCGGAGCACCGACGAAGGCTCCAAGATGGGATCTCGCGGATACAGAAGGTTACTGTGGTGGAAATTGTTTTTCGTTTGCTCCATGGATGTTTTTGGGGTACGTGGGTATATATAGGAGGAAGAAGTACGTCGGTGGCTGCCCGAGGGGCCCACAAGATAGGGGGGCATGCCCAGGGGGGTGGGAGCGCCCTCCACCCTCGTGGCCGCCTCGGCTGCTTCTTGGCTTGCACTCCAAGTCCTCTAGATCACGTTCATTCCAAAAATCATGCTCCCGAAGGTTTCATTCCGTTTGGACTCCGTTTGATATTCCTTTTCTTTGAAATACTGAAATAGGCAAAAAAACAGCAATACGGGTGGGCCTCCGGTTAGTAGGTTAGTCCCAAAAATGATATAAATGTGTAAAATAAAGCCCATAAACATCCAAAAGGGGTAATATAATAGCATGGAACAATCAAAAATTATAGATACGTTGGAGACGTATCACCCCGCCATTGCCATCGTAGCAAGTTCACCGCCTAGTTATGGTATGAACTTGATACTTTGTGCTATTCATTAACTCCGATTCATAGCACATTGCTTTGCCATGATTCTTGCCACGTATGAAATCATCTTGTCTAGCGAAAACATCCTCTAGATTAGATTTGATTTGAAAATTTAGGGTTAGGTTTCTGCCAAACTCATCTCGGACCGACCGAATTGTTGAAATCGGTCTCACCGATTTGGCTTAGGCCATTGCACATGCGATTTTCGGTCTGACCGAGAATTGCAAATCGGTGTGACCGAGTTTGATTCTTTGTGAAACCCTAGCAGTCTCGGTGCCACCGAACAGTGGCTCGATCTGACCGAGTTCACTAGTTTAGGTTTCAAAATCAGCTTCGGTATCACCGAGTTTACAAATCGGTAGCTCCAAAATGCTTTCTGTGGAGAACTAAAACTAAGTTTTGAGTCATCTGTTTTGCAAAACTCTGCACTTTGTGATGCTTATCTACTTTACCTCATCAACAACCTATTCACAGGTTCTGCTGACAGTTTGCCTGAAGATGTCTGACCAGAGTGATAGCCAGAACAGGTCTGAACAACCAGGACAGATGAGTGCGGGCACTAGTCCCTCCAGAAATTATGATAAGGGCAGCAGGAGCACACCTAGTAACTTGCCAAAGGCAGCACTAGGACAAGGAAGAAGAAAACCTCATATTCTGAAGATGAGGATTATGTGGCTGTTGAGGATGAGGCCACTTCAAGGAAAAATGTGCTGAAAAAGGAGTATGGCACAACTGCTGCAACTAAACCTGGCATGAACAAGAAGGCACCTGCCAGGAGAGTGCCTACATCCAAACCCAGGAAGGTTGCCACGAGTGAAACTATGAATTTCACCATTGAATCTGAAGAATAAGCAGCTGGTGAAGACAAGAAAAAGAAGAGGGCAAGAACAACTACAGGCAAAGTTCTTGGAAAGTCCACAATGGTGAGATCAGATGATAAAGAGGAAGAGGATGCTGCTCTAGCACCCAAAGCTCAGAAACTCATGGGAGATGCAATTAAGTCAGGGGCTGCTCCTATGCCCAAACTTGCTCCCAAGGCTGCTACTCCAGCTCAAAAGCCTAAACCCAAGAGGAACACCAGAGGTATTCCAGCTGAGGAGAAGAACAAGGCCCCAGTGCCTACAGCTGCAAAAGAGGAAGCTGAAACCTAAGTGTTAAGAAAGCTAAAGCCAAAGATCCCTGAGCATAATGATGCACATCCTTTTGCAGAGGACATGAGGATCAGGAAGGATGCAGGACTGAGACAGTGGAGAAAGGCTAACCCCTATGCTGTCAGGAGGAGAACTGTTGTGGATTACAGGTTCCACACAAAGGAACAACAAGATTTCTATGAGACAATCCTGCTTGACAAGAAGCCCATAGTGTGTGACATGAGATGGGTGGACTGGACTTACATAAGAGAGAATGAAGAGCACTTCCCAGGTGTATATGACAGCTTCAAGGCATGTGAGGTTGACGAGTTTGTTGGCCAGAAGCTTACCAAATGGAATGATGAGCTGATCATGCAATTCTATTCAACTGCTCATTTCTATCTAGATGGAAAAATAGTGTGGATGTCAGAGGGTACAAGGTACCAATCTACAGTTGATGAGTGGGCTAGATTGATCAATGCCCCAGAAGCTCATGAAGTTGACTTGAATGTCTATGCCAAGAAGAAGAAGGATCACAACTCAATGGCTAGCATGTACAAGGAGATTCCTGATGCAGACCTAGAGACTCACAAGTTTGGTTCAGTGAAGCACCTGCTGTCAGGGCTGCCAACAATCAACACCATTCCGAGGCACACTATTGCCAAAGTCAGGAGATCATAGAATGATCAGAGGACACTCCATCAACTTGCTGCATATATTTGATGTTCCTCAAAAGTTCAAGGTGATGAGTCTGATTGTGGAAACAATCAAGAGAACTGCTGCAGATCAGAAGAGATCTTGTGGGTATGCTCCACAGATTCAGGTGCTCATCAACTCCAAGATGGGCACATGCACATATTTGTTGGACAAGTAGCATATACCCCTCAAGCCAGACTTTGAGGACAACACTGTTGTTATGAATGAAGAAGATCCATCATCTGTGCAAGCACATGAGAAGAGAGAGAAGGCAAGGGCAGAGAAAGCTGCAAAGAAGCCAACAGCTGAAGAAGCATCTTAGATATTCTTGAAGAGCAAGCAAGATTAGCTTGGATATCTGATTGCCTCCACCTTGAGGATTGAGAAGGGCTTGGCCACCCTGACTCGAAACCAGGAGAGTTTGGAGAGGATCACTGAGCGAAAATTCTATGATCTTGATGTCAAGGTAACTGAGATCCAGTCAGTAGTTGAGCAACTTCAGGAGGAAGTGGAGGAGAAGAAGGGCAAGTCGATGCTTTTGCTAGAGTGCCCAGAGGTCAGAGATCTGCTGTAGTGCATGTTCCAAACACAAGAGCTACTACATCTGCACCAGCAGCCACAACTTTAGTGCCACCAGCTCTAGCAGCCACTCCACCAGCTCCAGCTACATCAACAGACGCTTTCATCCTTGGAGTCATCTCTACACCACCTCCCGAAGACCAAGCCTGAGAGTCGTTTAGCACTATGCATTCTTTGAACTTTTTGGTAACTTGTTGCCAAAGGGGGAGAAAATGTATAGATCATAGGCTTTGAGAGAGAGTGTTGCTTTTTATCTCTCTTGTTTTTGGTTGAACTACTTGATTGTGTGCTTGTGCGATACTCGTTTACTTGTTTGGTCATGTGTTTGATCATATGCTACCCTTAATGCTTGTTGGATGATATTATCTCTTATATCCTTATATGATCATTCACTTGCTTGGTGCTGAGTGCATGCTTTTAGCTTCTATCATTTTGAGCGCTCCACCAAGATGTATGTGACATGAAAGAGTAAGCCATGATCCTAACAAACTGTGCATTTGCAGTCCAAAGCAAATTTTAAATAATGCACAAATTTAGGGGGAGCTCTTGCTTATCACATACTTCTCAAAGCGACGATGTTTTCCAATCTTATTATCATTTGTCGAAGCTTTGATCTATATGTTGTCATCAATTACCAAAAAGGGGGAGATTGAAAGTGCAACTATCCCTGGGTGGTTTTGGTAATTCCTAACAACATATAGCTCATTGAGCTAATGTTATTCAAGATAGATATTTCAGGAAAGCTCAATGTTTGGCATGGCATGGATGAGAAACGTGGATCCCTCAAAATGCTAAGGACAAAAGGATTGGCTCAAGCTCAAAGCACAAGACTCTACATTTTTTTCATTTTAGTGATCCAAGATCACATTGAGTCCATAGGAAAAGCCAATACTATCAAGAGGGGGTGAGGTGTTGCTTAATGAGTTTCTTGCTCAAAGTGCTTAGTGATATGCTCCAAAAACCCTCAACTACTTTCTCACATCCACATATGTCCCAAACCAAAAGTCAAACTCGGCCCCACCTAAACTTTCTATCCGGCGCCACCGAGTTCAGTTGACATAGCCACTGCCAGAAAACCTAGTCTTTTTGGTCTCACCGATAGGGATCTTGGTCTCACCGAGATGGGATTGTAATCTCTCTGTTTCCCTTCGTAACGTTTCGATCAAACCGAGATAAGCGATTGGTCCCACCAAGATTGCAATGCAAACTCTCTATTTCCCTTTCATAACGTTTTGGTTGAACCGAGATGAGCGAATCGGTCCCACCGAGTTTGCCTGACCAACTCTCTGTTTGTCTATTACCAAAATCGGTCTCACCGAATTTGTGTAATCGGTCTCACCGAGATTAGGTTATGCCCTAACCCTAACAATATCAGTCCCACCGGGTTGACATGTCGATCCCACCGAAATGCCTAACGGTCACATTATGAACTAAATCGGTCTGACTGAGCTTCATGATTCGGTCCCACCGAGTTTGGTAAATTGTGTGTAACGGTTAGATTTTGTGTGGAGGCTATATATACCCCTCCACCCACTCTTCATTCATGGAGAGAGCCATCAGAACATGCCTACACTTCCAACATACATTTTTTGAGAGAGAACCACCTACACTTTTGTTGAGGTCAAGATATTCCATTCCTACCACATAAATCTTGATCTCTAGCCTTCTCCAAGTTGCTTTCCACTCAAATATTCTTTCCACCAAATCCAAATCCTGTAAGAGAGAGTTGAGTGTTGGGGAGACTATCATTTGAAGCACAAGAGCAAGGAGTTCATCATCAACACACCATCTATTACCTTTTGGAGAGTGGTGTCTCCTAGATTGGTTAGGTGTCACTTGGGAGCCTCCGACAAGATTGTGGAGTTGAACCAAGGAGTTTGTAAAGGCAAGGAGACCGCCTACTTCATGAAGATCTACCGGAGTGAGGCAAGTCATTCGTGGGCGACGACCATGGTGGGATAGACAAGGTTGCTTCTTCGTGGACCCTTCGTGGGTGGAGCCCTCTGTGGACTCGCGCAACCTTTACCCTTCGTGGGTTGAAGTCTCCATCAACGTGGATGTACGGTAGCACCACCTATCGGAACCACGGATAAAAAATCTCCATGTCAACATTGCGTTTGCCTCCTCAAACTCCTCCCTTTACCTTCATATGCAATTGTCCGCTGTTATACTCTTAGAATTGCATGTGTAGGTTGATTGCTTGACTTGTGCTAAGTTGCTAAAATCTGCCAAGAACTAAAATTGGGAAAAGGCTAGATTTTTATTTGGTCAAGTAGTCTAATCACCCCCCCTCTAGACATACTTTCGATCCTACACTCTTCATCTACACCATGCGCCAATGTCTCGGTTCTATTCAATTGCCAAAAGGAAAATGAGTTCAAAAAGCATTAAAAACTCACCTAGACAAATCGTCAAACACTTGAAAGGAGGACAGACAGTCGACAATGTTCAACCGACGCCAAAGCTGCTAGTGGTCAGCGGGACTTCGAAATGGCTGGTAGTCGACTAAGAGGCTAAAAAAAAGAAGATCTGACTCGTCTTTTAGGTGACAAGATAAATGCGGAGGTAGCGACGATAGAGCTTGATTCCAACAACAGTGGCAATTGCTGATAGTCTCAGAGTGGGGCAGAAGGGCGAAATAGGCAGCGCGCGGGGGGGAGGGTGTCAGTGGAGGCGCTGGGTGATCGCCAGAAGCAACACCGATGACAAAGCGACGTGGGGTGCTGATGACGCGGGCATCGGGAGAGGCCAAAACTTTTACTCCATGGGTGGGCGCCCAAGTATATTTTAGAGTTTGGGCACCTCCGGAGTAACAATTATCCTACTCTAATGGCAACTGGGATTCAGTTAGATGCCGTTTAGAGGCGAAAAACCAAATTTATCCTTGAGTGGTATTTTTGCAGTCATCACACTGTTCTTTAAACTGGACAATCCTGAAAATTCAGAGAAATCAGTCTGATATTCCCAATAGTTACTAGTGAATGAGGGATCACACAATCCTTTGTTTAATGTGTTTCCTGAAGTATAGGCCTAGAAATGAAATGAAATCACCGCACCCAAGGAAGCATTAAGTTCGGTGGATAAGAGAAGGCAATTGGAGGTGCACCAAAACAATAGAGCGCAGATTATGCTTGGTACGAGCACACACACTCATACCCACGCTCGTATAGTCTGCTGTCAACTCCAGGAGGTCCACCTAACCAACTTCTATAAAAGGGTAAACACCTAATTCACAACAGGAGAGCACCATCCGCCAAAGAAAGAAATAGAACCATCTTCCAACCCTAACGTCGTCATTTCCCATCTAATATCCATAGCCACCGCCACCATCATCACCGCAACCATCCATCCTCAAGTTAGTCCTACTTGTAATCGGTAAGACCGATATCACGAAGTGCAAAAACAAAATCACTATTCATAGATACAATACCCGTGTTTGATCAAATGGCTCGGATATTCCAAGAGTGAGATTGGATAGTCAGAATTGCTCCAGAAAATAGATCGAATGCCTGAGTTAATAGGCCTTAGTTTTTGATGTGGTTCTATTTTTGGGATGTCCAAAGGTGCCACACCGTCCGAATAATAGAAGTTCCATAGAAGACAATACTGGGCTGAAAGAGCATGTTGACCTAATAGTACTCTTCTCTCAGTGTCATCCAGAGGTGGCCATCTGGGCCATGCCAGTCAGGCTAGACCGCTAGCACATGTGACACGACTCACCATGGGCCAGGCAACACACGAGCTAAATGGGCCATGCACGGCATGCGACATGCCTATGCCTGGAGGCTGGGTAGGCGGGCCGACACAACATGACATGTTTACTTTAAAATATATTTCAGAATATATATATATATATATATATATATATATATAGGGTGGGTCTATTATGATAACACCCTTAAGACTCTTATTCTGCTAACACCAGGCTTATTCTGCTAACACAACAGAGCTGCCCCGCCCACCCCGAAGCAACAAAAACAAACTGCAGCTAACCTTTCCCCACCCCAACCCACCTCCTTCCCGCAACCGCCCCCACCACCCGATCCACCTCTCTGCGTCGGCCCACCCCAAGCCCAACCTCCGCCGTTGCTCCCACCTTCCTCCTCCTCCGGGCCACCACACAACCTCCCTCCTTCTCCTGCCCGCCGGCCTCTCCTACCCACCTTCTCCCTCCGTGCCCTACCCGCCCCGCGGCGCACATCCGCACCCCCCCGGCGACACCCTGTGCCAGATCCAGGCCGCGGCACCCCCCCCCCCCCGCACCCCCCTGGTGACGCCCTGGGTCGGATCCAGGCCGTGGCGCACCCCACCCTCTCCGGCGCGGCGAGCACCACCCAAGACGCCGCCCACCCTCCTTACCTTCAACGCGCATGGTGCGCCCCACCCAACCCCCGGCGAGGCCAGCCATCACCGGATCTGGACAGCCGCGACCCCACACGGCCCGCCATCGCCAGAGAAGATGGCCCCACAAGGCCTCGCATGGAGAAGGTGGCCCCGCCCCCTCCTCCTCCTTCCTGGTTCAGATCGAGCTGAGGACGAGCCCTCTCCTCGTGGTGGTCTTCGGCCCCACCCCGTGCAGCTCCGTTGCGGCAGTGCGGTTCACTGCTCAGTTCAGTCCAGCTGTTGTTAATGTGTCTTTAGATTTTGCTTGCTTGTGCAGTTTGACTGAACACTGGAGAAACAGTGCCGCACGGGATCAAGATGCCTCGCCTCGCCTCTCCTCTGATTCTGGCACCTACCTTGCCTCCCCGTTCCTGGATCCGGCGAGGGGCGTCGTCGCCGGTGCCTTGCTGCTCGACACATCGCCTGCCTCGTCGTCTCGAGCCTCGCATGTGTGCGCCCCTTGGGCCGTAGAAGTGCCCTGGCGTAGTTGCGCGCCTCCAGCCATGCATGCTACCACCTCATCCAGCCCAGCTCGCCTTTGGCAAAAAATGCAGCACACTGTTTTGGTGTTTCTCTGAAAGATAAATCAATGCAAATGCAGTCCGCTGTGGTTCGTTGTAAATCCCTCCGTGGTTCACTTCTTGATAGTGTTGTGGTTCATTTACATCCGATGTGAAGAGCACTCTACTTTCTCGTCCTTGAAAAAAATACGTTTGAATAAAAGAAACCATGCATTTCTCTTACCCGTTTGATGCATTGCGGTTTTTTGTCCAATGCAGTGCGGTTTTCAGTCGGATGAAGTACACGCGTCGATTTGGGTGTCGCGAAAAACAGTGTTCACATTTCGGTAAATTTGAAATTCCTCTTAAACCATAAAGAATTAGAGAGAGTGTTCTACATGAAAAAATAGCGCCTCATCGATATCTTTCCAGCATCATATTGTTTGAATCATTCCGACCAGCGGTTTGTAAAAATTTCACGAAAAACAGCCGCTGCCACTCGTCGTCCGCCACACGATTTTCAAAATTAACTTAAAATCGTAAGGAGTCTTAGAAACATTTCAACATATGAAAGTTGCACCTTGTCCATAGATTTTCAACGGTATATTACACGCCTCATTTCGACAAACTATTAGAAAACTGGAGTGAAAACAGTATCAAAAATTTGAAAAAATTTGAAAAACAGAATTCTGCGATTTAGTAAATTTGAACTGCTCTTAAACCACAACGAATTAGAGAAAATAATACATATGAAAAAGATGCGCCTCGACGATATCTTTCCAACGGTGTATCATTTGCTTTATTCCGACGAGTGGTTTAGAAGAAATCGCGAAAAAAGCTCACTGCCACTCATGGTGGGCCGCACCATTTTCGAAACTGCTCTTAAACCGTGAGGAATCTCAAAAAATGTTCAACATGGCGAAGTTGCGCCTAATACATAGTTTTTCAACGGTATATTACACGCCTCATTCCGACAAATGATTAAAAAACTCGAGCAAAAAAAATAACAAAAATACACAGCGTGCAGTTTTTTGCGATGGGAAGTTCACTCGTGAGAGTGCTACAGCACACTTGGTTCAAACAATGACATGCACTTGCATTGAGCATGCAGTTCAGAAGTGTTATCAGAATAGTTATTCTGCTAATATTAGCATAATAAACCGGCTATATATATACACACACACAGACGGTCTATTCTGGTAATATTAGCAGAATAACTATTCTGCACACCACTTTCGCTCTGCACGCTGAACGCAAGTGCACGTCATTCTTTGAACCAAGTGTGCTGCAGTACTCACACTAGTGGACTTCTCATCGAAAAAACTGCACGCGTTATTTTTTCGGTACTGTTTTCGCTCTAATTTGTTAACCGTTTATTGGAATGAGGCGTGTAATATACCGTTAAAAATCTATGGATTAGGCGCAACTTCGACATGTTGAACACTTTCCGAGATTCCACACGGTTTAAGAGCAGTTTCGAAATTGGCGCGTCCCATGACGAGTGGCAACGAGCGTTTTTTCGCGATTTCTTCTAAACTGCTCGTCGGAACGAAGCAAACGATACGCTGTTGGATAGATATCGTCGAGGCGCATCTTTTTCATATATTAATTTTTCTCTAATTCATTACGGTTTAAGAGCAGTTTCAAATTTACTTAATCACGGAACTCTGTTTTTCAATTTGTTTGAAATTTTTGGTACTATTTTTGCTCCAGTTTTCTAACTGTTTGTCGGAACGAGACATACGATACGCTGTTGGAAAGCTACGGACAAGGCGCAACTTTCATATGTTGAAATGGTTTTGAGATTCCTTATGGTTTTTAGTTAATTTTGAAAATTGTGCGGCTGAATTCGAGAGGCAGCGGCTGTTTTTTCGTGAAATTTTTACGAACGGTTGGTCGGAATAATTCAAATCATACGCCGTTGAAAAGATATCGACGAGACGCAACTTTTTCATGTAGAACACTCTCTCTAATTCCTTACGGTTTAAGAGCAGTTTCGATTTTACCGAAAAGCGGACACTCTGTTCTTCGCGAGACCAAAATCGTCATATTTACTGCATCGGACAGAAGAACACATTGCTTCAGACAAAATACCGCACTGCATCAAATGGGCAAGTGCACTGCATGGTTTCTTTTTGTTTAGACGTATTTTTTCTCGGACGAGGAAAGAAGAACGCACTGCTTCAGACCAAATACCGCACTTCATTAGATGGGCAAGTGCACTACATGGTTTCGTTTTATTTAGACATATTTTTTCTCGAACGGGGAAAGAAGAACGCATGCTTCAGACGAAATACCGCACTTCATTAGATGGGCAAATGTACTGCATGGTTTCTTTTAGTTTAGACGTAAATTTTCCCAAACGAGGTGGAGTGCAATGCTTCAGACGAAAAACCGCACTGCATCGGACGAGCAAGCGCACTTCATGATTTCTTTTGTCGGACGTAAAAAACTTCAAGAGTGTGCTACAAAGTCCTTCGGAGCGGACTTTTTTAAAGACCGAAGTGCACTGCATTTTTCTTTTTCTTTTTCTCTAACAGAGTTTTGATTTTCCCGTAGTGCATTGCATATATATTTTTGTTCTAAATGGATTGTAATGAAGAGTCCTTTTGTAGTGGACCCTTTTTTAGACCAAAGTGCACAGGATGGTCGAAAAAAATGAACCACAACTCCACATGAGATGAACAACATTTTTTCATGAAGAACCATCCATGCATATTAAAATGAATTTCTCAACAAATAATTAAACGCATTCCCAACAGCAACAAATCCAATAATAGTGAAGTGCACTCGCTGTGCGCCGAGCTGCAGACACACAACATGTGAACCTTGTCTCGTATCCAAGGTAGATGTCGCCGGAGGAGAGGACTGCACGCGAGCCGTATTTTGCCCTGCACACTCGTGGCCCAACACAGCACACATAGATCAGATAACATAGCAATAGAGACTCAAAAATAGCATGTATTAGGGCTGAACTAAACTGAATGCATCTAGCTGCCAAATCATGTGCGCACCGCCGACGAGCATAATACCAGCAGTCTTATCTTTTTGTGTGCGTTCTTTATTTTTTGCATCACAAAAAGTAGAGTGAACCGCAGTGGACAGAGCAGCGAACCTCTGCAAAAGACAGTGAAGCTTTTTCTTACCAAAGTAGAGTGTTGCTTCATCCTTGCTTTGCAGTCCACACCGAAGAAAACTTCAGTGCACTGAACATTTCCATCCAAAAAGAAGAGGAAAGTGATATGAATGAGAGTAGTGAACATTAGAAAAAAACACCAAACCACACGCTGATGGTTTTGCTCCCCGAAACCAGCTCGTCATCGCGTACTGCATAGGCCCGTGGGCGGAGCTGCATGCCGCTGTGGGGGCTGAACCCATGCTGTGGACTGCGCATGAGAGTGCCTACGTGCTGCGTGCCCGCACGTAGTTGACTGCATGCGGCCCCGTAGGAGAGGACGACGAGGAGGACCAGAGAGGTAGCCCCACCACGCCACCACCATGGGAGAGGACGACGAGGACCAGGGAGGCAGCTCCCATAGGAAACGATGCCCCGCCGAACCGCATGCACTCACCGAACGCACTTCACGCCCTCGGTGGCTCGAACTACACAGCGGCGTTGTCCCCTCTGTGCAGTTCTGATCGAGCACAGGTGTAGCTTCTTATCGTCATTGCGGTCCTCTCTGGCCTCGCCCACATTTCTGATTGGAGCTTGTTGAGGTTCAATCAGCAAAAAGTATGGACTGCACCAGGGAACTAGGATGCTGGCAGCAACCCGCATCTAGGCGTCCTCGACCCTCATCCTTGCCAGGACAAGTGCCATGGGGCGGCTGGGTAGTTGCTGGGATCCTCGCCGGAGGAGGAGCTCGTGTCGTCGCCCTCCTCGCTTGTCGGTTGGCGGAGAACCGAAGCCATCTCCTGTGGGCGCTCAGGGACCAAGTGGCGGCGCGTGGAAGAACCAAATCCGCTGTATCCAGCGTGCAAGGCTCTGTGGTTGACCGGGGCCAGCAACTGGGCGACTGGACGCTGCTCGATCCATCTCGAGCTTCTTGGGCCGCCACCGTGAACACCAGCGTCGCCCCTTCTTTTGCCAGATCCGGGGAAGAGGATGGGGTCTGGCCATGTCGAGGAGGAAGTAGTGGCGGGGTTGGGAGGGAGGAGCTCGTCGAGGCAGCCGGCAGGAGGATTTTGAGGCCAGAGCACAACCGCCCACAGCGAGGGGAGGAAGCCAGGGCCTGCCAGCAACGGGTGGCCACGTCCTGGCGACGCCTAGATCCGGTGGCGGGGCATGCAGTGGGGGACCGGCGAGCTCGGATCCATCACCGCGGGGACAAGCAGAACTCATATCCATCAGGCACTGGTGGGAGGTGACCGGGGTTGGGGGCGCCGCCATGGGGTGGGAGGTGGCCGAGGTTGGGGCGCCGCTGCAGGGTGGGAGGTGGCCGGGGTTGGAGGCGCCGCCGTGGGGTGGGAGGTGGCCGGGGGTGGGGCGCCGCTGCAGGGTGGGAGGTGGCCGGGGTTGGGGCGCCGCCGCGGGGTGGGAGGTGGCCGGGGTTGGGGGCGCCGCCGCGGGGTGGGAGGTGGGGGCGCTGAACGTGGGGTAGGAGGTGGTTGGGGGCGGGCGGCACTGGTGGGCGGCGCTGGGGTTGGTGGAAGAAGGTGGAGGAAGATTTGTGGTCGTGCGGGAGGTGGGTTTGGTCGGGGGAGAAGTGGGTGGGGGGTGGGGTGTCAGCAGAATAAGAGTTTGGTGTGCAGAATAAAACTTTTAAGGATGTTATCATAATAGACTCATCCTATATATATCTTTCCCTACTAATAAAGCAAATAGTGCTTCTGGTCGTCCGTCATAAAATAACCCTCGAAGTTGGCAAAATTTACCCACCAATGCCACCCGTAAGTGGCAAAAAACGGTTCACGCATCGCACTGTTAGTTCGGGTTTATATAAGCCGAGATCCCCTAATATAACACGAAGATGGCTCAGCGTAGTGGCCAGCGCTGCACGCTTCCACCGCAGAGACCAGGGTTCAATCCCCGCCTGCCCACCTTTTATCTCTTCTTTTTCTGTGTCAATTTCGTGATTTCCAGGAAAAAAATATTTCAAAAAAAGTCTTGAAAAATTATAAACTGTTTGTGAATTAAAAAACATTCGGAAAATCATAAAATGATCATGATTTCAAAAAATTGTTCACATATTATAAAAAACTATCACGGTTTCAAATAAATTTTTAGGAAATAAAAAATGTTCATGATTTTTTAAAAATATCCAGTATTCAAAACATATTAGGGAATTTAAAAAATGTCCATTAAAGTTTGGAATATGTTCACAAAAATTAAAACAGATCCATAAATAATGAACATAATGAACCGTCGCAGGAGATCTGTAGGGGTCGCTTCATGATTGTATTCAGTCCCTCGATTTGGATAAAAAAAGTTTTCCATGTCTTGTACACCGTTGAACCCTCAAAAATTGACACAACTTTCTAAGGGTTAATTTTTGTAAGCTATATAAAAATGACTAAATTTCTATTTTGCCTTCATACACAGCTATATTTTTATACCACATTACTAATTATTATAAACACCGCTATGCTAGGTCAAGGCAAGGCACTCACCCATCGGTCTAGCTCATGCAGTGTCCATCAATGCAGTTTTATCACCGACATTTTTTTCGTTATGACGCGTTAGAAAATCAAGTCGTGATGAGACCATCACATTTTTTATTTTTAAAATGACTTTTTAAAAGTCTCTTATCTCGTCATGACATCACCCAGACATACTTTATGAAATTACATTCTAAAAGTCCTTATCTCATCCTGGCATTTGGTTCATAATTTTTTTCTATCTATCGCACGTGCATAATCTAATAGCTTTTCTCCCGTTGCAACGCACGGGCATATTTGCTAGTATATATGTAAAGCATGTAGTGCTTCTGTCCATTCATCGTCGTGCATCTTTTGCAAAAAGACCCTTTGCGTTTCTCGATGATTTAACCTGCCGTATGTTTTTAAGTGGATGTGTGAGAAAAATCGTTTAGCTTTTTACAAAAAAAACTGCGTTTTGTAGTAATCAACCTGCGGTCACGTCCTATGACAGAAACAATGGAAATTTTGCCCGTACGCGCATGCACGCAAACTCTGTCTGGTCATGCGTTGATTATGTTTGATTTTTTGTCCCACCTCAATCCCTTCAACCGATTCTCATCAATTTATATACAATTGTAGATTATCCATAATATCAACCAGCCTCCTCAAAAAACAATAGACAGAAAATGCTGGCCCGGTTTTGGTCGGGAGTCGGCGAGGATGGTTCCTGCGGCGGTCGGTTGACACGTCCGTGGCAGGATCCGGCGGCGGCGCTCCAGATCTGGGGTCTAGACTGGAGTCTAGAACTGGAACGGGGCACCAACGACTTGGCTTCACATCGGCCTGCATGCATGCACTCGATAGAATTAGAACGAGATAAGGAAATTAGAGACAGAGTGGAGGGGAAGGGAAGGGGACATGATCTGGCGGTGGAGCTCCACTGGAACGGGGCGCGATGGGACGAGACGAGATCTGGCGGCGACGAGCAACAACACGGGGATGAGAAAGGGGAGATGAAGCGAGCGCGCTAGAGACCAACAGATAAGCTTTAAAGCGATGGGTGGAGGTACGTATTCCATGTAATGGAACCAACTGCTATGCCGCCCCCACGCTCCTGCGACGCGCCGCCCCGGCGCTCGTAGCCACCCGAAGCGCCGCCGATGTGAACCCTCCGGTTGCACCGCGCTCTCCTCCAACACCGTCCTTCCCGCCCGGATTCGCTCAGGCCAAGTACGGGCAGGACACGGTGGTCCTTGCCCTCTTCCCGCAGCTGGCGCAGAGGAGGCCAGATCTGGCTCAGCCGCTTCTTGGCCCTGCTACGTCCGTCTACCCCGCCGTCCCATATTCACAGCTGGTTGCGGATCCTGCTGCGCTAGATTCGGGGAAGCGCAGAGTCAAGTTCGCCTTCAATGCGACCCTGCTGGAGGCCACTCCGCCCGAGCCCATTCATGGCGCTCACCGGCCCTGCATCAAATCAGCGGCAAATCGCTCCTTCAATGGGCTTCCCGCATCGAGCCCTACACTGCATGCGCCGGGCGCGGCCTCCGCGCCAAGCATTGAAGAGGTGGGCAGCATTGATGAGGCTTGGCAGCTGATGCGCCCGCTATTCTGGTGGAGGAGAAGCCCTGCGCCCAACCACCAGCATTCCAGAAGAAGGCCATCTGCTCCCTTTTACTCCCCAGGCGCAGGCTTCGTCAAGTTGAAACATAGAGTTTGCCATCGATGCTTAGACAAAGGGCATTGTAAGGCCAGCTGCCGCAACCCTCTCAGGTGCCTTCGCTATCGGCGGTGTGGGCACCAGGCGCGCTCCTGCTTCAGTCCTCGCTCTGCCTCCACATCAAGCTCCTTCGGCTACAGCTCAGCGTCAAGCTCGCCTGTGACCAGCCCAAGCTCCTCCGGCTACAGCCTTGCACCAACCTCCCCAAGCTACTCTGCGTCAAGCTCTAGCTACACTTCCACAAGCCAAGACAGGAAGCCGCGCATCAGAGATCCTTCTCTTCACCCGGAGGAGCACCACGACGTGGTCATCTCCACCCCGGACATGGACGCACAGGCCGCTGGTCTAGCCAGCCTCGCGGCGTTCTCTAGCTAGGCGGCAACTGTCCGTGGGTCAGCCCTGAGGAGATGAGGAGTGCCATCGCCGCTCACTTCCACATCGACCACTGTCGGTGTCAAAACCGGCGGATCTCGGGTAGGAGGTCCCGAACTGTGCGTCTAAGGCTAATGGTAATAGGAGGCAGGGGACACGATGTTTACCCAGGTTCGGGCCCTCTCAATGGAGGTAATACCCTACTTCCTGCTTGATTGATCTTGATGATATGAGTATTACAAGAGTTGATCTACCACGAGATCGTAGAGGCTAAACCCTAGGAGCTAGCCTATGATTATGATTGTTCTTGTCCTACGGACTAAACCCTCCAGTTTATATAGACATCGAAGGAGGCTAGGGTTACACAGAGTCGGTTAAAAAGAAGGAGATCTATCATCCGAATCTCCAAGCTTGCCTTCCATGCAAAGGAGAGTCCCATCCGGACACGGGACGAAGTCTTGAGACTTGTATCTTCATAGTCCAACAGTCCGGCCAAAGCATATAGTCCGGCTGTCCGGATACCCCCTAATCCAGGACTCCCTCAGTAGCCCCTGAACCAGGCTTCAATGACGATGAGTGCGGCGCGCAGATTGTCTTTGGCATTGCAAGGCGGGTTCCATCTCCAAATACTCCAAAGTAAATCTCGAACACTAAAATCGTGTCCGGCTCTGCAAGACGATTTTCACATACCACCGTAGAGAGAACAATATTCCATAAGTATAATCTGCTGACAACTTTAGATAACGTGACATCACACCATGGCCGAGTCATTATTCAAACCGTTTTCCCACAACCAGCCACCGCACATATTGCGAGGCGGTTTCCTCGGCACGTCTTGTCGAAGTAGAGATCATGTCCCCTTATCACGGGATCCTCATTAATACGGGTACGGGTAACCCAACCGTGCCATCCAACGTGGCGCTTGGAAAATAAGCAATTTCATCAGGCAAGCGGGGAGGCACACAGTTTTCGCCACCTCTATAAAGGGATAAGGATCTCCCATTTTTACCCACGCCTTCTTCCTCTTTTTCTCATCCATTCTCGCACTCTCGAGCCCCAGCGCCCAAGTTCTCACCTTCTCTGTAGGACCATTCAGCATGTTCGGAGCGGGAGGCAAGTGGATGGCCTCCTCCGTCACGGAGGAGGACATTACCAAGCTTCGGGCGGCTGGATACCTGGCCGCAAACATCGCGCATAGGCTTCCGGCGGAGGGATAGATCACCCCCACTCCAAAGTCTCGGGAAAGAGTAGTGTTGCTCTCTCATTTCGTCTGCGGACTAGGATTTCCACTTCACCCATTTGTCCGCGGGCTCATGTTTTACTATGGGCTAGACATCCATGATCTAGCCCCAAATTTCGTCCTCAACATCTCGGAGTTTATAGTCATGTGCGAGGCCTTCCTCCGTGTCAAGCCCCACTTCGGCCTGTGGCTACGAATCTTCTGCGTGAAGCCGAAGATCGTGAGCGGCCAGCAAGTGGAGTGCGGAGGCACCATGGTGGGCAGGATGCCCAACGTTACCTGGCTTGACGGGTCCTTTGTGGAGATCATGAAAGGGTGGCAATCGGGGTGGTTCTACATCACCGAGCCGCGCGACGCCAACTGGGCGGCGGCCCCTGAATTCCGATCCAGAATCCCCATGCGGCTCACCTCCTGGGAAAAGAAGGGCCTGGCCTGGGAAGAACCTACAGAGCTGACCGGACTTCAGAACTGCATTCAAAAACATGATGGACAAGAAGATCAAACTTGTCAACGTGGTCCAGGTTATGCTCTCCCGCCGGATCCTTCCATGCCAAAGACGGGCATTCAATCTGTGAGAGTTCGATTCAGCCAAACACCAGACGCTGTGAGGTCTTTTCGGCATGACGCATAAGGACATCTGGAAGGTGTTGTTCAAGGCCACCGAAGTACCCCCTCCCACATCTGAGGACCGCGGACTCAGCGCCACACGGCTCGCCAATCCGGTATGTTCTCTGGTCATCACTAGATGTACCTTTCCCAGCATATTCGTGGGAGGATTTAAAGTCACCATGTTTATCGAATCAGGATTACGTGGTGACGGCGGAGCGGATCGACTGTCCGGCTCCGCTACGGGAAGATCCAGTAACCGCGCTCCTGATGGAGATGCTAGTTCCGGCGCCTTACAAGGCGCCAGAGTAGAAGGCCGAAAAGAAGGCCACGGGGACCAGGAAGGGTCTCCGGTGCAAGACTACACCGGACGCCTCGTCCAAGGACGATGAGGCGCACTCCTCCCACGAAGGGGAGGAGAAGAAGAAGAAGGCCGCCCCATCCGGGGAGGCCAAAGGGTCTAAGAAGGCAGCCGCGGAGACTAGGAAGGGTCTCCGACGCAAGGCTGTAACAGACTTGTTGTTCGAGGACGGCGAGGTAGATTCCTCCCGCGGAGACGGGGGGAAACATGAAAAAATTCCCCCTCCCCGTATTGGGGAGGAGAAGAAAAGAAAAGCTTCCCCACAGGGGGAGGCTAGGACGCCGAAGAAGGGAAAGGTGTCCCTTCCGGATCATTCCACCACAGCCGCCTACAGCGAGGAGTGGCTGCCCAGGGGCAAGCCCTTGGCGAGATCGTAAGTATCCGCACTCTGTAATACTTTTCGTGCGACTTAACTTCATAGTTTGTTATAATGCCGCGCATATGTATGCAGTCCAGCCGGGTCCCATCTCAAGGTGTCCTCTTCGGATGGGTCTCTGAGCGAGTCGGAGATGAATTCCCTCCCGACGGCCACCTCCCCTCGGCCCGTGGATGACACTGAGGTGTTATCCCAAAGGATACCAGAACAGGGGGCGGCACTTCTGGAGATGCCCCAAGGCAAAATTCCAGATGCCGGGCACATGGGGGGTAAGATCCCATAGGTTATGCTGACTAGAGCCGCAGCAAGTTGGGCTCCCAGCCGGACACTGCACCGGAACCTCCAAAGGTTCCAGATTCGGGTAGGCAGCCCCTCTCTAAGGAGGGCGAGCCGACTGTGCCGATGACCTCCGTCGCGCCGGAGGCGTCAGATAGTCTGCTGGAAGCGCTTCGCGGCGCTTCCATTGATGAAGAGCACCGTACTCTTATGAGTATGGTGATTCAAAAGGTTCGGTCCGCCAAAAGTGGATTGACCGAAGCCTGCACCAGCCTACTAACAGGCTTTGAGGTAAGTAATCAAAAGTGTAAGAAATTATCACCCAATAGACAGTAGCCCCTGATACTCTGTTTGGTGTTCGGAAAGAAAAACCAAACGGAGGGTCAACTCTAAACCGCAGGAGTCTAACATTATGTGTCTATGTGAATAAGCAAACGATGCTGCTTGTCGCTGCTTCTCGCACAGCGGAGGTCGGCGGACTCGAACGGACCTGAAGCAGGCCGAAGAGGAGCTCAGCCTCACGAAGAGGCAGCTCGAAGAGAACAAAGGTAAGTGATACCCTGTCCATGTGTCATATATAGGAGAAAAAATTGGTGATGCTAACAAAAAGCGTCATGATTTTTTAATAGGGGCCATGACCGAAGTGGTGGCCCTGAAGAAAGCGCTATCCGAGGCCGAAGACAAGGTGGCCATGGAGCGTATTGAGCGTGAAAAGCAGGATGCTAGGGTGGGCGAGGTACAGCAAGAGCTCCAGGAGTTCGGCAAGAAGTTCGAGTCCTTGGAGCATGACTTCAAGACGCAAGAGTCTGAGCTTGCCAAGGCCCTCCAGAGCGCGACAGACGCCAAGGCCGAAGCCCAAAAGGCCCTCCAGGAAATCCAGGCAGCCAAGAAGATAGCGGCGGGTAAGGCATTCATTATGCAAAGTAAGCATGTGGAGGAGACATTTCTTTTACTTACCCAAATTCGGAGTTCTCCAGGGGCATTCGCAGATCTGCCACGCGGCATATCAGATGCCACGGAGTTCTACCGTGCCAAAGAGGGGAGCTCGACAAAGAAGCTGTTCTGGTCCCAGTATACTGGAGCCGAACACCCAATGCCTCTGAGTGACCAACTGAAGCAATTGGTCGAACTCCACAGGGCGGCCGAACTGGCCATGAAGGACCTCAAAGTCCGGATATGGCCTGGTGAGCCCTTGCCCGACAGCTATTTCAGCCTTATAAAGCGGATGGTAGATGCATGTCCGCGGCTTGAAGTTATCAAGCAATCCGTTTGTATTGAGGGTGCCCGCCGGGCCTTTGCCCGTGCGAAGATGCATTGGGCCAAGCTGGATGCAGAGAAGCTGGTGAAGGATGGTCCGCCGAAGGGCAAGGCGCATCACTACCCCGAGAAATATTATGATGGCGTTATGAAAGGCGCTCGCCTCGTGGCCGATGAATGTACCAAGGACATAATCTTTGAATGAATGTACTCATGTCGTCTTTGTAATATGAAAACAAGTTTGTTTACGCTATATGGCGCTTTGTTGATTTAAAATATTACCTTTTGTCCGGCTGTTTATAAATTCTGAAAGTAGGCCAGTCGTCGGCTTCCGCCCCCACATAACTAGTACTGGGGTGTTCGTGGAAAACCCAACCACTCTTTATCCAAATTTTTGGTCCTTTAAGGAGGTGTTTAGCGCAGCGAACAAGGCAATCAGACTATGCGGCTTTATAACTCTCACTTAGCCATAGAATTCTACAATTTTAAATTTCGGCGAAGCCCCTAGAATTCGGAAGGCCGAATTGGGGCGCTATACACACCTAAATCGGACAAGGCCGATTCCTCGCCTGAAGCGGAAAAAATCTTTAAGGATTTAAGACCTCTCGAACAGCGACCAGCTCTCGCCGCATCATGACAGTTAGTTTTCGGCTTTATCTACTGAGGTGCTCGTCCGGAAGAACCGGGACACAATTGTAGTACTTCTCCCTGCGCTACCTTAGCTGATATAACGGAAGGTACCAAAACAAGGGAGCCGAGCAAACCCAACTATTGACCCAAGACATGATTCGGAGGTGATGCATATAATGCTATAAGTTCGGGGTGCCGCACTGTCGAAAGTGTTCGGACTTATCTTGCCGTATTATGGGGCACCATAAGAAGCCCCTGGCAAACTGAACGTACCAAAGTGTATGGATGCAATATTAAATAAACATTTTTAGGGAAAATGTGTAGATAGTAATAATAAGCTGATGTTGTATATTATTTCCTGTTGTTATTTAAATAATACGTCCAAGCGTATGTGTACAATTAATGCGTTAAGCAGAAACAAATAGAACTATTTGACATGTCCTATCCAAGGGCAGGCCGCGTGCGGGTATGTAAAACAGGTATAACGATCATTGACAGAGACCACCTGGGTATTCTCTTTGTGTGCAAAGCCTTTTGCCTCCTTGGTTTTCCCTCCTGTGATAAGTCTGGTGATCCGGTTCTCTGAAGAGGCTGCCCGAAAGTAGGGTCCTGAAAGAGAAAGAAGGTTATTAAAGTATGCGGGTCTTGTGGCGGTTGAACCGCACTGTGGACCGCATCACCGTTGTGCCTCCGCCTATGCCCATGGTATTTTGAGTGTGTAGTTGTGTACGCGCGGCACAAATGCTGCCTGAATGGGGCTAGCGCGGAGGTCGGGCTGCTAGTTGCGCTCTTGGCGTGCCTGGCGAACATGTTGCAGAGTACTCCGGATTCGCTTGACGATGTTCGGGGTTGTTGTCGCCGAATCGGCGGTCTGCCGGAGAAGGCTGCTTTGTACTTATGCCGCGAGGGCCACAGTATGCTCTTCTGTACGGAGAGAGCGGTCTATGTTTCCATTGACTGTTGTAACCCCATGAGGTCCTGGCATCTTGAGCTTGAGGTATGCATAGTGTGGTACCGCATTGAATCGAGCGAATGCGGTTCGTACAAGCAGTGCATGATAGCCACTACGGAAAGGGACGATATCAAAGATTAACTCCTCGCTTAGGAAGTTATCCAGGGATCCGAAGACCACTTCCAGTGTTATGGAGCCCGTACAACAGGCCTCTACCCCTGGAATTACACCTTTGAAGGTGGTTTTGGTGGGTCTGATCCTTGAAGGATCGATGCCCATTTTGCACACTGTGTCCTGATAGAGCAGGTTCAGGCTACTGTCACCGTCCATAAGGACTCGTGTGAGGTGGAATCCGTCAATGATTGGGTCAAGGACCAATGCGGCTGAACCACCGTGACGGATATTGGTAGGATGGTCCCTACAATCAAAGGTAATCGGACAGAATGACCATGGGTTGAATTTTGGGGCGACTGGCTCCATCGCATAGACGTCCCTTAGTGCACGCTTTCGTTCCCGTTTGGGAATGTGGTTGGCATAGATTATGTTTACCATTTTCACCTGGGAAGGAAATTTCTACTGTCCCCCGGTGTTCGGATGTCGGGGCTCCTCGTCATCGTTGTGCAGCCCCTTGTCCTTGTTTTCAGCATTTATCTTGCCGGCATGTTTGAACACCCAGCAATCTCTGTTAGTGTGGTTGGCTGGCTTATTAGGGGTGCCATGAATTTGGCACGAGCGGTCGAGTATGCGGTCCAGACTGGACGATCCCGGATTGTTTCTTTTGAACGCCTTTTTCCGCTGACCGGATTTTGAGCCACTGAATCCTGCGTTGACTGCCGTGTCTTCGGTGTGGTCGCCATTGTTCCGACGCTTATGTCTGTTGCACCGTGGCTTGCCGTTACTATCGCGAACGTCGGAAGTGCCGGAGTTTCTTGGCGTGGTGCTACTGCAAGCCAGCCAACTGTCCTCGCCCATGCAAAAACGGGTCATGAGTGTCGTGAGGGCCGCCATGGACTTCGGTTTTTCTTGGCCGAGGTGTCGGGCGAGCCACTCATCGCGGATATTATGCTTAAAGGCCGCCAAGGCTTCGGCGTCCGGACAGTCAACAATTTGGTTCTTTTTAGTTAGGAACCGAGTCCAGAATTTCCTGACTGACTCTCCGGGCTGTTGGGTAATGTGACTCAAGTCATCAGCATCCGGTGGTCGCACGTTAGTGCCTTGGAAGTTGCGAGGAACGCGTCCTCCAGGTTTTCCCAACTGCTAATGGAGTTTGCTAGCAGGCTATTCAGCCAGTGTCGGGCCGGTCCTTTGAGCTTAAGGGGAAGATACTTGATGGCGTGTAGGTCATCACCGCGGGCCATGTGAATGTGGAGAAGGAAGTCTTCGATCCACACTGCGGGGTCTGTGGTGCCATCTATGATTCGATGTTTACAGGTTTAAACCCTTCTGGGAACTCGTGATCCATTACTTCATCAGTGAAGCAGAGGGGGTGTGCGGCACCTCTGTGCCGGGCTATGTCGCTATGCAGTGTGACTAAGTCTGGCCGGTTATGTTCGGCCCGGCCGGACTTGTTGTCACCTTTAGGCCCGATGGCTTCTTCGATCATCAACCATGACACGGTCCAGGTTGAGACTTTTCTCCCCGGACAGATCTTCGTATTCGGCGGCTTCGCACTGCGGGCCAATTCACTTGGCCATCTGGAGCAGATCGAAAGCTATGCCCCTGGCCATTAGGTCAGGTTTGGAAGTTTGAACTACATGGCCGACATCTGCGGGGACTTGATCTTCGACGGATTCGAGCCGCGGCCGAGCACGCCGCACTGTCACGAGGGGCATGATTTAGCTCTGCCGCCGGACAACGCCCAGAGCATCACTCAGGCGCCCGCTCCGACCATTAGCTCGGAGCCGACTACGCCAATTGGGGACGGACGGTTGGACGCCGCCCCAGGAGCCGCAATCTCTACGGTGATAGAGCCGAACACCAGCCTAGTCCTTTGCGAGGCCTATGACGCCAGGGTGCCGGACTCCATTCCGAACTCTGAATCTCCCGCACCCCTTCCGATCGAACCCGATTGGGCTCCGATCATGGAGTTCACCGCCGGGGAGCTCTTTCAGCACTCGCCCTTTGGCGATATCCTGAATTCACTAAAGTCTCTCTCTTTTTCAGGAGAGCCCTGGCCGGACTATGGTCAGCATGGTTGGGATGCGGACGACGAAGAAATTCAAAACCCACCCACCACCCACTTCGTAGCCACTGTCGACGATTTAACCGACATGCTCGACTTCGACTCCGAAGACATTGACGGTATGGACGCCGATGAAGGAGACGACCAAGAACCAGCACCTATAGGGCACTGGAAAGCCACCTCGTCATATGACATATACATGGTGGACACCCCCAAAGCAGGGGATGGCGATGAAAAAGCGGAGGACGACCCCTCCAAGAAGCAACCCAAGCACCGACGTCAGCGGCGCCGCTCTAAATCCCGCCAAAACAAAAACGGCGAGTCCAGCACCAGAGATAACAACACGCCGGACAGTGCCGAAGACAACCCCCTCCAACAGGATTCAGCGCAGGAGAACGAAGGAGCCAGCCCGCATGAGAAAGCTGCGGACAGGGAGGTCGAGGACGACAATTATATGCCTCCCTCCGAAGACGAGGCAAGCCTCGACGACGATGAATTCGTCGTGCCAGAAGATCCCGTCGAACAAGAGCGTTTCAAACGCAGGCTTATGGCCACGGCAAGCAGCCTGAAGAAAAAACAGCAACAGCTTTGAGCTGACCAAGACTTGCTAGCCTACAGATGGACCGAAGTCCTGGCAGCCGAAGAGTATAAACTCAAATGCCCCTCCAAGAGCTACCCAAAGCGCAGGCTGCTACCCCAACTTGAGGAGGAAGCAACTAAACCTACATCACCAGCGTACGATGCGCCCGATCGGCCACCCCGTGGCCGCGACAGAGAGGCCTTCCGGCCCTCGACCCAAGCCGCACCCCAGCACCGCTCAAAAAATACCAGAGCGCGGGGAGACGCCACAGACCCGCGAGACATACTGGATAATAAGGCAAGGCAAACAAGATCGATCTACGGATCGCGTGGGCGCCCCATGTCATGTGACGATAATCGTCACGCCGGATATGATAAATACGACCAGGCTGAACACAAAAGACAAAGCTCATCCGAGCTGCGTCGCGATATAGCCCAGTACAGAGGCGCCGCACACCCACTATGCTTCACAGACGAAGTAATGGATCATCAAATCCCCAAGGGTTTTAAACCCGTAAACATCGAATCATACGATGGCACAACAGATCCCGCGGTATGGATAGAGGATTATCTCCTTCATATCCACATGGCCCGTGGTGATGATCTACACGCCATCAAATACCTCCCGCTCAAGCTTAAAGAACCAGCTCGGCATTGGCTTAACAGCCTGCCAGCAGAGTCAATTAGTTGCTGGGAGGACCTGGAATCCGCGTTCCTTGACAACTTCTAGGGCACTTATGTGCGACCACCAGACGCCAATGACCTTAGCCACATAATCCAGCAGCCAGAGGAATCGGCCAGACAATTCTGGACACGGTTCCTAACAAAGAAAAATCAAATAGTCGACTGTCCGGACACCGAGGCCCTTGCAGCCTTCAGGCACAACATCCAAGATGAATGGCTTGCCCGGCACCTAGGACAGGAAAAGACAAAATCTATGGCAGCCCTCACAACACTCATGACCCGCTTTTGCGCGGGAGAAGACAGCTGGCTAGCTCGTAGCAATAACATAACCAAGAGCCCTGGCAATTCGGATACCAAGGACAACAATGGCAGGTCACGTCGCAACAAGCACAAGCCCCGCATTAACAGCGACAACACTGAGGATACGGCAGTTAATGCCGGATTCAGAGGCTCTAAACCCGGTCAGCGGAAGAAGCCATTCAAAAGAAACCCCCGGGGCCCATCCAGTTTAGACCGGATACTCGATCGCTCGTGCCAGATACACGGCACCCCCGAACAACCAGCCAACCACACCAACATGGATTGTTGGGTGTTCAAGCAGGCAGGCAAGTTAAGTGCCGAAATCAGAGACAAGGGGCTGCATAGCAATGACGAGGAGGGGCCCCGGCCGCCAAACAACAGAGGACAGAAGGGTTTCCCCCCGCAAGTGCGGACAGTGAACATGATATACGCAACCCATATCCCCAAAAGGGAGCGGAAGCATGCTCTCAAGGACGTCTATGCGTTGGAGCTGGTCGCCCCGAAGTTCAACCCATGGTCCTCCTGCCCGATCACTTTTGATCGAAGGGACCACCCCACTAGCATCTGTCATGACGGATTCGCCGCATTGGTCCTAGACCCAATCATTGATGGATTTCACCTCACTAGAGTCCTCATGGACGGCGGCAGCAGCCTGAACCTGCTTTATCAGGATACAGTGCGGAAAATGGGTATAGATCCCTCAAGGATTAAACCCACAAAGACAACCTTTAAAGGAGTCATACCAGGTGTAGAAGCCAGCTGTACAGGCTCGCTTACACTCGAAGTGGTCTTCGGATCCCCGAATAATTTCCGAAGCGAAGAGTTAATCTTCGACATAGTCCCATTCCGCAGTGGCTATCATGCCCTGCTCGGATGAACCGCATTCGTGAAATTCAATGTGGTGCCGCACTACGCATATCTCAAGCTCAAGATGCCAGGCCCTCGTGAAGTCATTACGGTAAATGGAAATAGTGAACGCTCCCTCCGAAGGGAGGAGCACACGGCGGCCCTGGCGGCGGAAGTTCAAAGTAGCCTATCAAGGCAATTCCCCAACCCGGGTGTTAAGCGTCCGGACAACGTCAAGCGCGCCCGAAGTAACCTACAAAAAAACCGGCTGGCACGCTCCGAGCAAGCATAGCAGTGCGGCCCCAACCCTAGCCCTTGCCAGATGGCGATAGCGGTACCACGTACATAACTACGCTCTGGAAATACCATGGGCATAAGGGGAGGGGCACAACTACGGCACTCCCAGAATGTGGCTTAACCGCACTAAGGGCTCCCTATTCTGCCGTTTCCTTTTTTATTTATTTCAGGACCCAACTATCCGAAAGGCCTGTCCGGCAATACACTCACCAAACACACGATGCAACAGCCAAGGAGAGCACAAGCCACGTCAAATGTCCAGGTGGTCTCTATAACGAGCTAAATATCTGTTTTACTTAAAGCTCTGACAGCCTGCCCCTGGAGGGGGATATGTCAAATAATCCCACCCCTTGCTTACCGCACTATTTGTATCGTTCTGCTTTCATAGCAGTCCCCTTTAATAAACAATATATAGCTCTTATCTATTATTGTATTCATCTATTTTTATACAAATATGTTCAGTCATGACATTTTGCAACCGTACACTCTGGTACGGCCAATACACCAGGGGCTTCAGCACCCCATAACACGGTGTGAGAAGACCGAACACTCTCATGAGTGCGGCACCCCAAACTTATAGCACTATATGCATCGGCTCCGAATCATGTCTTGGGTCAATAGTTGGGTTTGCCCGGCTCCCATGTTTTGGTACCTTATGTTCCGCAATGTTGGCTAAGGTAGCGCTGGGAGAACTACTGCGATTGTGCCCCAGTTGAGCTGGGTTAACACCTCAGTAGAGAAAGCTAAAACTGACCGTCATGATAATGCGAGAGACCGGTCGCTGTTCGTGAGGTTTTTCGAGTCCTTAAAGACTTATGCCGCTTCGAGCGAGGAGCCGGATTTATCCGGCCCAGGCGTGGATAGCGCCCCGAACTCGGTCTTCCGAATACTAGGGGCTTCGCCGAAATTTAAAATTATAGAATTCTATGGCTAAGTGAGAGTGATAAAGCACTATAAGCCCGATGGCCTTGTTCGTTGTGCTGAGCGCCTCCCTAGATGGACCCAAGAATGGGAACAAGAGCGCTCAGGTTTATCCCGAACACCCCAGCACTCGTGGCATGGGGGCAGAAGCCGACGACTTGCATCTCTCAGATTTAATAAACGGCCGCACAGAAGGTAATATTTTAAATTAACAAGCGTTGCTTAGCGCATATGAACAAAGTTTTCAGCGCACAGGATAACAGATGCGAGTCTACTCAAAAATTACATCTTTGGAGCATTCACCCGCTATAATGCGGGCACCCTTCAGGACGCCCTCATAATACATCTCGGGCTTGCGATACTCCTTGCCCAGCGGTGGCGGGTCCGTCACAAGCTTCTCGGCGTCCATCTTCCCCCAGTGCACTTTAGCATGGGCAAGGGCCCGACGGGCACCTTCAATACAGACGGAGCGCTTGATGACTTCAATCCAGGGACAAGCGTCCACCAGCCGCCGCACCAGACCGAAGTAGCTCCCAGGCATGGCTTCTCCTGGCCACAGTCGAACTATGAGGCCCTTCATGGCCTGTTCGACCACCTTGTGGAGCTCGACCAGCTGCTTCAGCTGGTCGCTAAGGGGCACCAGATGTCCGGCCTCAGCATATTGAGACCAGAACACCTTTTCCGTCGAGCTCCCCTCCTCGGCGCGGTAGAACGCGGCAGCATCAGACACACTACGGGGCAGATCGGCGAACGCTCCTGGAGAGCTCCGGATTCGGGTAAGTAACAGATAATTCACTTTTATATGCTTGCTTTGCATAAAGAATGCCTTACCCGCCGCTATCTTATCTATTGCCTTGATCTCCTGGAGGGCCTTCTGGGCTTCGGCCTTAGCGGTTTTGGCACTCTCAAGAGCCAAGGCAAGCTCGTACTCTCGAGTCTTCTTCCAAACTCTCGTGTTTCTCCACGAGAGCCTGGAGCTCTAGCTGCACCTCCGCCACCTGCGCCTCATGTTTCTCTTTCTCGGTGCGCTCCAAGGCCGCACTGTTTTCGGCCTTGGACACCGCCTCCTTCAGGGTCGCCACCTCGGTCGTGGTCCCTGCAACATTCACGTTGGTCCTGTCATTATTTGCAACCAGGTATTTCTGTATACATTTACATAAGGTATTACATACCCTCCTTGTCCTCGAGCTGCTTCTTGGCATGGCCGAGCTCGTTCTCGGACCGCTCGAGGCTCTTCTTCAATATATCGACCTTTGCAGTCAGTGTGGCAGAGGTCAGCAGCGCAGCCTGCATTCCCATATTGACACATTTATGTTAGACTCCTGCGTATATCTTTTTAGATCCTCAGCTCTGCTTTTCTTTTCGAACGCCGAACTGAGCATCAAGGGCTAATGTCTATGCGGTAACATTTTTATATGTTTTACATACCTCGAAGCCTATTAGCAGGCTGGTACAGGATTCTGTCAGTCCGCTGTTGGCGGACTGAACTTTCTGAATCACCGCACTCATAACAGTGCGGTGCTCCTCGTTGATGGAGGCACCGTTAAGCACCTCCAGCAAGTTGTCCGGCGCCTCCGGTTGGACGGAGGCCGCCGGCATCGTAGGCACGCCTTTCTTACGAAGGCGCCGCCTGCCGGTCTCTGGAACCGTTGTTGGTTCCGGAGCGCTGTCCAGCCCAGGGCCGGACTTAGATCCCTCTGGGGTTTTACCCCCTTTGGGCCTGGAGTCCGGGAGTTTGCCTTGTGGCGCCTCCAGGACCACCTCCTCTTGGTTTAGCCCCTTTTGGGACTCCACCTCAGCGTCGTCTGTAGGGAGAGGGGAGGAGGCCGTCAGAAGTGAAGCGCTATTCACATCCGATGAGTCCAGGGAGCCACTCGACGAATCGCCGAGCTGAGCCCGGGGCGGACTGCATAATTGAATTCAGCATCAGAAGGTGCCATACATTAGAGGAGCGCCATAAGTTATTCTGGTATCTGGATACTTACGATTTCGCCAGGGGCTTAACCCTGCATGGCCATTCCTCCCCGCCGTCTTCGGCATCGGAGGCGTAGTCCGGCAGAAGGGTCCTCCCCTTCTTGGACCCTCCGGCCCCCCCAGTTGGGGCGGCTTTCCTTTTCTTTCCTCCCCTTGCTGGAGGGGGAGAGGCTTCTTCTTCTTCTTCTTCTTCCTCCTCCTCGTCCTCAGAGGCGGAGGGTGCTTCGGGGTTGTCGGGCGATGAATCCGACACCACCATGCGCCGGGAACTCTTTCGGGTCCCTGTGGCCTTCTTCTTGGCCTTCTTCTCCGGCACCACGTGAGGTGCCGGAACCAGCAGCTTTATCAAGCGCGCCTCTGCTAGGCCTTCGGGCAAAGGGGCCGGGCAGTCAAATTGTCCGGATGTCCTCTTCCAGTCCTGTCAAAGGAGCAGGAGTTTAGATCCTGCATGGAATCAAACCACGAAAATCAAGTGTCCCGAGAAAGACTAAAGGCGAGCTTACTTCGGTGGCTTGGCGCTTGGCGCAGAATCCGCGATCCTCGGTGACGGGTGAGGAGACCTCAGAGCTCTTGAATAGCACCTTCCAAGCGTCCTCGTGCTTTGTGTCGAAAAGCCAGGACAGAGTCTGGTGCTGGGCCGGGTCGAACTCCCACAAGGTGAAGGCCCGTCGTTGACACGGAAGAATCCGGCGGAAGAGCATGACCTGGACTACGTTGACAAGCTTAACCTTCTTGTTCACCAGGTCTCGGACGCAGGTTTGGAGTCCGGTCACCTCTCCCGGACTACCCCATGACAGGCCCGTCTCCTTCCAAGATGTGAGCCGAGTGGGGATGCCGGATCGAAATTCGGGGACCGCTGCCCATTCAGGGTCACGCGGCTCGGTGATGTAGAACCACCCCGATTGCCATCCTTTGATGGTCTCTACGAAGGCGCCCTCGAGCCATGTGACGTTGGCTATTTTGCCCACCATGGCGCCTCCGCACTCCGCTTGACGTCCGCCCACGACCTTCGGCTTGACGCTGAAAATCTTCAGCCATAGGCTAAAGTGAGGCTGGATCCGGAGGAAGGCCTCACATACAATGATGAATGCCGAAATGTTGAGGATGAAGTTCGGGGCCAGATCGTGGAAGTCCAGGCCATAGTAGAACATGAGCCCCCGGACGAACGGGTGAAGGGGAAAGCCCAGTCCGCGGAGGAAATGGGGGAGAAACACGACCCTCTCATGGGGCCTAGGGGTGGGGACGAGTTGCCCCTCCTTGGGAAGCCGGTGCGCGATGTCGTCGGACAAGTATCCGGCCTTCCTCAACTTTTTGATTTGCCCCTCCGTGACGGAGGAGGCCATCCATCTACCTCCCGCTCCGGACATGATTGGGGAAAGGTCGAGGTGGGAAGTGCGGACTTGGGCGCTGGAGTTCGAGTGCGCGGATGAACAAGCAAGGGAGGAAGAAGGCGTGAATGGAAAGGGTGGATCCTTATCCCCTTATATGGGTGGCCGAGATTATGAGCCCCCACCAGCCTAATAAAACTCGCTTATCTCCCAAGCGCCGCGGTTAATGGCGCGGTTGGGTTACCCACGCCCGTATTGATGAGAATCCCGGAATAAGGGGACACGATCTCTGCTTTGACAAGACGTGCCAAGGAAACCGCCTCGCTAAACGCGCGGAGGTGGAACAGTAAAACGATTCGAATAAAGGCCTGGCCGTGGCGTGATGTCACACTGCGGAGTACGTCAGCAGATTGGATTTGTGCAGATATTATTCTCTCTACGGTGGCATGTGGAACTTATTTTGCAGAGCCGGACACTATCCTTGTGTTCAACATCTTCTATGGAATATTTGGAGGAGGAACTTGCAATGCCGAAGACAATTTGCGCGCCGGACTCGTCGTCATTGAAGCCTGGTTCAGGGGCTACTGAGGGAGTCCCGGATTAGGGGGTGTCCGGATGGCCGGACTATGACCTTTGACCGGACTCCCGGACTATGAAGATACAAGATTGAAGACTTCGTCCCGTGTCCGGATAGGACTTTCCTTGGCATGGGAGGCAAGCTTGGCGATTTGATATGAAGATCTCCTCCCATTGTAACCGACTTTGTGTAACCCTAGCCCTCTCCGGTGTCTATATAAACCGGAGAGTTTTAGTCCGTAGGACGAACAACAATCATACCATAGGCTAGCTTCTAGGGTTTAGCCTCTCTGATCTTGTGGTAGATCAACTCTTGTACTACCCATACCATCAATATTAATCAAGCAGGAGTAGGGTTTTACCTCCATCGAGAGGGCCCGAACCTGGGTAAAAACATCGTGTCCCTTGTCTCCTGTTACCATCCGCCTAGACACACAGTTCAGTACCCCCTACCCGAGATCCGCCGGTTTTGACACCGACAGCCGCCAAGGCTTCAGCGTCCGGACAGTTGACAATTTGGTTCCTTTTAGTTAGGAACCGAGTCCAGAATTTCCTGGCTAATTCTCCGGGCTGTTGGGTAATGTGACTGAAGTCATCAGCATCCGGCGGTAGCACGTAAGTGCCTTGGAAGTTGTCGAGGAACGCGTCCTCTAGGTTCTCCCAACTGCCGTTAGAATTTGTTAGCAGGCTATTCAACCAGTGTCGGGC